>NC_060891.1:17981878-18216878 GCF_014805685.1 Silurus meridionalis | reverse complement strand
ATATATATATATATATATATATTATAATTTTTTTTGGTCTGTTGCAATGCTCTTCACAATTCAGTGATATTATTGCTATTGATTTTTGCAGAATGTAAGTCTGAAAACAGATGCAGGCACAGTTTCTAATGCAGCTCCAGACATCTGCATTGCCTACAAGCTCCATCTGGAATGTGGGAGGCTCATTAACTTGTATGACTGGTTGGAGGTGAGTCCATATTGTAGAAGGACATCATTTTGTGGAAAAAATTATGATTGTAGTGAATATTTGGATATTAAGTATTTCCATTGTAAAACATCCAATGTCTTTTTAGGCGTATGCAACAGTGGCCTCAGCAGCGGATGGTAAAGACCCCGACTCTGAAGAGTATGGCAGAGTTGATGAACTCAAGCAGTATCCTTTATTTACAAATGAGCTACATAAATATTGACTTACTTAGTGGGTCATATCTTTAAAGTGATTAGATATTATGGACACAATTTGGAAATTTTATATTGTATTAAGGTGATAGTTATAACCCATATAGGCAGATTGCATCAGGGTAATAATTCACTATGCATAATTTTTTAAAAATTTCATATTATATATTTTGTCTATTCAAGTTGTGAAATTAGTATGACATGGAAATATCTAGTTATTTATTTGGCTATTCAATCATTCTAAGTTTGTTTGGAGCCAACTCGGTCTGCACTGATCTTGGACAGAATGATGAAGTGTTTAGATACAACTTATACCCTTGTTCTAATAGATCTTTTATATTTGTACAGCTGTATATTTTTCTCCACATATGTCTAACAGAGCTCTGCAGATCCTGTTTAGCTATATTCATTATGAAATCTGCTAAAAAGGTCATTGATATTAATATCTTACTTATAAACCTATTGGCAAAGCAATATCATGCAAGACTGATTATACTGAAAGTTTTTGAAGTCCTGTATTATGTGTAGTGCCTTTAACTAAACAGTGCTCGTTTCATCCAAGCGGTGTCTGAGCTGGAGTTCCTGGGCTTTGTAAAATCAACAAAGCAGAAAACGGACCATGTGGCACGACTGACCTGGGGAGGTTGTTAAGGGTGAATTATTTTGGTGATAAATGTGTATCTGAATAAAGATATTTCTTATGTCTATTGTCTTTTCTCTTTAACAAAGACAATTATATTAAGTAAACTTCATTGATATTTATTTGCACCTTGTATCATTTATTCAACTTCAGTAGCCACTCTTGCCTGATCAAGCTCTTAATGGAATTTATCCCAGAAACACTGTGCATAAGATGTCCTTTTCCCTGGCCCATTCACAGAATGGATCACAGTATGAATGTTACAGCTTCAACCTTAGACATTTAAAAAGAAGTCGTAACAGAAATACATAGAAATAATGGCAGTATTTAAAGTGAAAATGTAAACCAATTGTAGTGGTGTTTGATTAAAGGTGTATTTGTGGATTTTATACGCCTGTATGTGCACTAGTTGAGATGCTAGTTATAAAGCTGGGTTTCTAAAATAGTTTCCATTATTTTTGGCCTGATTTTATTTGTACTGTATGTACATAACATGGTTTGATATAGAAAACAAATATTTGTGACTAATTTTCTTTGTGATAATGATCAACAGCTACACCTTTAAACGCATTTACACAAAACCTGTAGTAAACTTACAATATACGGTACATATTAAGTAAATAGTTTTTCTTTAACTTTGTGTGATTGGAAGCAAATAATAGGACTGTAAAAACATGATTTATTAAGATTTAATAGTAATTTAATATCAATTTCTATCCTTTTAAAGTGCATTAGTAGAATATTGAGCTTGGAAAGTTATGCTAAATTGGTCTTAGCTTAGAATGAGTGTAGGTGTGTTTGTGGACTGGCATTGCTTCAGGGAAATGCCATTTTCATGCCTAGTTTCCTCAAACAGGCTCTGGCTCTACTTTATCCCTGACCAAGATATAGCACATGAATTAATATCGTTTAGTCTGATAAGTCTAATCTCCCTTTGTGACAAGTCTAAAACCAGACAAATTAGCTCTCACTTGAGGTATTTGGAGGGCACTGTCCAAAATATAAGTCTCACTCACTCAACTCTGTCCCTCTAAGAACATGCACATTTGTTCAATTCGGTATGTGCAAGTATGATAACTAATATCGCTGCAGGTTTAGCACTTCTAAAGTACTAACATATACTCAACCCTGATGTTCATATGCATGAACATGTTTAAGTAAACAGCATAGCACCTGTGATCACTGCTACATTTCATATAACTTTTGCTATATGAACTTGATTAGAATTAATTGATTAATGTTAAAATGACATTTAAAATGAGCCTGGAAAGAAGGTGGCAGTTGTAGGCTTTTTTTTTAAGAATAAACATGCATTATTTAAGAGTGCACAACACAATTATGTACACACAGGTCTTTATTAATAAAATGCTTTCATGTACACCAGGGTGTCAATCTTGAGTCCTTCCCAGCAGATATGAAGGCTCTGGTAATGGGCTAATGAGTTGAATCGTGTGTCTTAACTGAGGTAAACTCTAAACACTGAATTCTGTGACCCTCCACGAGCAGAGCTCGACACCCTTGGTTTTTACAAATACAAAGGAAAGCAAAACAACAACAACAAAAAAAGCTCTAAATGATTGATGCAACACTTTTATGAGCTCAATGTATAGTACAGAACAGCTTTGTCACGTTCCAACTAAAACCCACAATGTTTAGTCTTCAGGCTGCACTTGGTTTGGCTAGTGAAATCATGATCTATCAAGCTTTTTAAACAAAGATAAACTGTAATGTGTGCAGCACGCTGGGAATACTCGCAAAGAGGTATGTAACATTTTGGATTTTTGTCCACACTATTTTTTCCACACTAACGTCTATGCACATGTGAAATGACCAGAAAATAAAGCATTGCAGTATCTGTGTATGAATACATTGTGGAATGCAAGAAAAGGCTCGATACAGATTATAAGTAGGCCACTGGTAGAATAAAACAGACATAAAAGGTCCGTATACATTTACAAGAGGAAGCACCCAGGTTCACAAGGAACAATAATATGTACTGACAAATTCTAAAGACAGACTGTCAGCATGAAGTGACACTGGAGTGGTTCTATTTCAAACCAGGTCTGTGGTGGAATCGGCGGACATTCAGCTCAGTAAACTGCAGCAAACAGCATCTCGACAATGCTCTGGTCATCTCAAGAGACATCTGCGATTAAAGGAGAGAAAAACCAGCATATAATCCTTAGTATAATAAATCTATTAACATGCTCTGGGAATTACATTCAGCAAGTTACTTACAGCTAGCAGGCTGTTCCTCAAATCGCCGCATTAACTGATCATGTGTGAACTTCACAAAGGTGTCGTATTGTTCTGCAGGAAAAATAAACCAAAATCAAACCAAGATCCACAATCCTACTATGTACTATAATATAAAGGATACATTTTAATAAAATATTATCAACAGATGAGTAAATATAATATGTTAAAGAACTAGCTTTTGTTTAGATGCTAATTACTGTGCTTCACGGGGAGTAGTCCCAGTTACATTTCACTAAATGCTGTTTAACCATTAGTATAAAAGTGTTTAGATTCACATACTACATCTGGTAAAAACCTAAAAGGCTCTGAAAAAGGCCTTAAGGAAATACTGGTCTTTTGAAATGCACTTTTTTCTTTTTTTATCGATTCATACATAATCTATTTCACACAAACCTGCCAACTTGGAAGTCATTATCTCCTCATATTCTTCTCGGACTTTTTCTTCACGCTCCTTCAAAAGGCGTTCACATAGCATGCCAACCTGTTTTAAAGTGAACAGTGGCTGTTCTCTCCTTGTGGGTGAAACAGCTCCAGAGGATGTCTCTGTAAAATAGGATGTTCTTGATGAGCATGGATGCTGACTAATACGTGTTCTCATTACGCCAATATGGAGTTAAAACAGACTTTATGTTACAGTTCATGCAAACCTTCAGGTTACAGTTGGTTGAAATGTATGGGGCAATGTAACAGGTCCTGAGTGATATTCAGTATTACAAACTGCATCTCGAAGCAAGTTATATCTTCTGCTTTATAATCTGATAAAAACTTTGGAATATCAGCTTTGGCCATGTTTTACTGTTAATAGAAAGGGGGGACAGATTAACCTTATGGTTAATAAAAATGTGAAATGTTAATACAGTGATGATGGGAACCCCCAATACCCCATTTCTCCAACACCCAGTGTGTGTGTGTTAATACCCCATTTCTCCTACACCCAGTGTGTGTGTGTGTGTGTGTGTGTGTGTGTAATACCCCATTTCTCCTACACCCAGTGTGTGTGAGTGTGTGTGTGTGTGTTAACACCCTATTTCTCCTACACCCAGTGTGTGTGTGTGTGTTAATACCCCATTTCTCCTACACCCAGTGTGTGCATGTGTGTGTGTTAATACCCCATTTCTCCTACACCCAGTGTGTGTGTGTGTGTGTGTGTGTGTGTGTGTGTGTGTGGATTACCCCATTTCTCCTACACCCAGTCAGTGTGTGTGTGTGTGTTAGTTAATACCCCATTTCTCCTACACCCAGTGTGTGTGTGTGTGTGTGTGTGTGTGTGTGTGTGTGTGTGTGTGTTTGTGTTAATACCCCATTTCTCCTACACCCAGTGTGTGTGTGTTTGTGTGTGTTAGTTAATACCCCATTTCTCCTACACCCAGTGTGTGTGTGTGTGTGTGTAATACCCCATTTCTCCTACACCCAGTGTGTGTGTGTGTGTGTGTGTGTTAGTTAATACCCCATTTCTCCTACACCCAGTGTATGTGAATACCCCATTTCTCCTACACCCAGTGTATGTGAATACCCCATTTCTCCTACACCCAGTGTAAGAGGATGAACTCCAGGACTGAATCTCAGCTTACCTTGAAAACTGGATCCACTCAGGAGTGATGCATGAGACTGAGCCATGAAAGATGATCCAGCCTCAGGCTGTTGAAAGCTTCCATCCAAATGCTTCCGCTTCTGCATACGCTTATATTCTTGCTTTATGTTATGAAGGATTTGCTCTGGTTAAGAGAACACAAGGGTGTTCATTAAAAGAGACATTTATATAAAACACTGAATAGTTGAACGAGCGCACTGCATAATACAAGAGGCCATTTTATTTACTGACTAGACGCCACGCACCCGACCGGCCCTGCTATTTAACGCTAAGTACACTAGATCCTACCAAATAAAAGAAAATCAACCCCGTCGTGACACAGTAGAATGTATTAATGTGTTAAAGTAGAAAGCAGACCTGTTGTGAGTGATACTGAGAGCTGGCTAAAAGCACTCGGCTCATGACGCAGATAATTTCTCGGGGCTGACGACTGCGATACCGGGGCGCATCTCCTCCTCTTCGACGAGCTGGGACTCAGCAAAGGGTCGAAATCCATAGTCCTCTTCAATGTAGCTCCACACGCCATGGCTGCTTGGATCCTGGATACGTTTACAGCTCGAAATACGAACAAAAACACGTATATAGTGTGAAAATGAAACGCCTGGCCCCTGAGCTGCGTGCGCTGCTTCTACTTAGCAAAGCTCTAACTAGCTAGCTAACTTCCCGCTAGCGATGCTAGCTATTTAAAGGCCTTTCAATGGCCTTTCCGAGCTCGATTACCGACGTTATATAAAGCAGATTTCGTTCGATATCAAACAAATGTCCGAAAATCTTCTTATTTCTTCTTCCTGCGATCTCTCTTGTTGTTCTCGGTTTTCGTCACAAAGGAATCGTGTTGATTTTTGACTCTGAGCGATTTTCCAACACACACACACTTCGGCAAACGGTACTTCACTGCTTGTTTATCTTTCACCACCATTTTTTTTTACCAAGATGTCCTTAATTATTGGTTCTTTTTCTTCTTCGCCGCTATTTTGTTTCCCCACAGGAAATCTATCAAAAAGGTGTGTACCGCCGCCTTGTGGTAAATGTCATATTTACCGTCTAGGCCAACTAAATTAGAAAGAGGGCCAAAATGAAATACTGGATCTAAGTAGGGGATCAAACACTGTCAAAGTTTAACGAACAGTAAATACAGAGAATACAGAGAATATAGAACAACGTACGGAAATAAAACAGCAAGTAAAAGCAGTACATTCTACTCTTATGCACATATGCTTAAGCAATCATCATTTCTTTTCTGTCAGTTGATTTGGGTTTAGGTTTTGTGCTGGGGCATCTCCCAGGAAAAAGTGAAGGTGTGCATCGTTGAGAAGACTCATGTGTGTGCTTTTGTTTATATGCAATACAGAGAAAAGTTGTACAGTGCCTTTAAAGGTCCCTCAGCAGTGGCCACGTAGAGTAGATTATGGGAAAAAAATTTCTCACGCATGTATTTATTTATTAAATCTCGCACAGAAACATTTCCACGAACTAAATACGTGTATTTATCGCCATCTTTAAGTAGGGGATTTACTACCTACTACATGTGGCAACTGTGGAGGGCCTTTATGAACTCACTATACTTTCAAACATACAGAGTTTTTGCGTAGCCTGTAGTCGGAGATGGGCCATCATTTCAAGGATTAAGTGTAGAAACTGTGCAACGCACATAGAGTCAAACTTTGCCATTTCTAATAGAAATATGATATTACCTCACAGGCTAACTATAATGGATCCACAGGCCAGAAATGGTCAGGGGGCCTTTAGTTTGACATATCTGCTCTGGGCTTTACTCTTTACTTGAAATAATACGCAAGTGTTGGTGGTAACCAGTGGTGGACGAAAGCATGTACTTGAGTAGAAGTAGACATACAGTAGGTAAAATGTTACTCTAGTAAAAGTAAAAGTGCTCCTTTAAACTTTCACTTAAGTAAAAGTACAACCCAGTGTATGTGAATACCCCATTTCTCCTACACCCAGTGTGTGTTTGTTAATACCCCATTTCTCCTACACCCAGTGTGTGTTTGTTAATACCCCATTTCTCCTACACCCAGTGTATGTGAATACCCCATTTCTCCTACACCCAGTGTGTGTATTAATACCCCATTTCTCCTACACCCAGTGTGTGTATTAATACCCCATTTCTCCTACACCCAGTGTATGTGAATACCCCATTTCTCCTACACCCAGTGTATGTGAATACCCCATTTCTCCTACACCCAGTGTATGTGAATACCCCATTTCTCCTACACCCAGTGTATGTGAATACCCCATTTCTCCTACACCCAGTGTATGTGAATACCCCATTTCTCCTACACCCAGTGTATGTGAATACCCCATTTCTCCTACACCCAGTGTATGTGAATACCCCATTTCTCCTACACCCAGTGTATGTGAATACCCCATTTCTCCTACACCCAGTGTATGTGAATACCCCATTTCTCCTACACCCAGTGTATGTGAATACCCCATTTCTCCTACACCCAGTGTATGTGAATACCCCATTTCTCCTACACCCAGTGTGTGTGTGTGTGTGTGTGTGTGTGTTTGTGTTAATACCCCATTTCTCCTACACCCAGTGTGTGTGAATACCCCATTTCTCCTACACCCAGTGTGTGTGTGTGTGTGTGTGTTAATACCCCATTTCTCCTACACCCAGTGTGTGTGTGTTAATACCCCATTTCTCCTACACCCAGTGTATGTGAATACCCCATTTCTCCTACACCCAGTGTGTGTATTAATACCCCATTTCTCCTACACCCAGTGTATGTGAATACCCCATTTCTCCTACACCCAGTGTATGTGAATACCCCATTTCTCCTACACCCAGTGTGTGTGTTTGTTAATACCCCATTTCTCCTACACCCAGTGTATGTGAATACCCCATTTCTCCTACACCCAGTGTGTGTATTAATACCCCATTTCTCCTACACCCAGTGTAGAGGATGAACTCCAGGACTGAATCTCAGCTTACCTTGAAAACTGGATCCACTCAGGAGTGATGCATGAGACTGAGCCATGAAAGATGATCCAGCCTCAGGCTGTTGAAAGCTTCCATCCAAATGCTTCCGCTTCTGCATACGCTTATATTCTTGCTTTATGTTATGAAGGATTTGCTCTGGTTAAGAGAACACAAGGGTGTTCATTAAAAGAGACATTTATATAAAACACTGAATAGTTGAACGAGCGCACTGCATAATACAAGAGGCCATTTTATTTACTGACTAGACGCCACGCACCCGACCGGCCCTGCTATTTAACGCTAAGTACACTAGATCCTACCAAATAAAAGAAAATCAACCCCGTCGTGACACAGTAGAATGTATTAATGTGTTAAAGTAGAAAGCAGACCTGTTGTGAGTGATACTGAGAGCTGGCTAAAAGCACTCGGCTCATGACGCAGATAATTTCTCGGGGCTGACGACTGCGATACCGGGGCGCATCTCCTCCTCTTCGACGAGCTGGGACTCAGCAAAGGGTCGAAATCCATAGTCCTCTTCAATGTAGCTCCACACGCCATGGCTGCTTGGATCCTGGATACGTTTACAGCTCGAAATACGAACAAAAACACGTATATAGTGTGAAAATGAAACGCCTGGCCCCTGAGCTGCGTGCGCTGCTTCTACTTAGCAAAGCTCTAACTAGCTAGCTAACTTCCCGCTAGCGATGCTAGCTATTTAAAGGCCTTTCAATGGCCTTTCCGAGCTCGATTACCGACGTTATATAAAGCAGATTTCGTTCGATATCAAACAAATGTCCGAAAATCTTCTTATTTCTTCTTCCCTGCGATCTCTCTTGTTGTTCTCGGTTTTCGTCACAAAGGAATCGTGTTGATTTTTGACTCTGAGCGATTTTCCAACACACACACTTCGGCAAACGGTACTTCACTGCTTGTTTATCTTTCACCACCATTTTTTTTACCAAGATGTCCTTAATTATTGGTTCTTTTTCTTCTTCGCCGCTATTTTGTTTCCCCACAGGAAATCTATCAAAAAGGTGTGTACCGCCGCCTTGTGGTAAATGTCATATTTACCGTCTAGGCCAACTAAATTAGAAAGAGGGCCAAAATGAAATACTGGATCTAAGTAGGGGATCAAACACTGTCAAAGTTTAACGAACAGTAAATACAGAGAATATAGAACAACGTACGGAAATAAAACAGCAAGTAAAAGCAGTACATTCTACTCTTATGCACATATGCTTAAGCAATCATCATTTCTTTTCTGTCAGTTGATTTGGGTTTAGGTTTTGTGCTGGGGCATCTCCCAGGAAAAAGTGAAGGTGTGCATCGTTGAGAAGACTCATGTGTGCTTTTGTTTATATGCAATACAGAGAAAAGTTGTACAGTGCCTTTAAAGGTCCCTCAGCAGTGGCCACGTAGAGTAGATTATGGGAAAAAATTTTCTCACGCATGTATTTATTTATTAAATCTCGCACAGAAACATTTCCACGAACTAAATACGTGTATTTATCGCCATCTTTAAGTAGGGGATTTACTACCTACTACATGTGGCAACTGTGGAGGGCCTTTATGAACTCACTATACTTTCAAACATACAGAGTTTTTGCGTAGCCTGTAGTCGGAGATGGGCCATCATTTCAAGGATTAAGTGTAGAAACTGTGCAACGCACATAGAGTCAAACTTTTCCATTTCTAATAGAAACATGATATTACCTCACAGGCTAATTATAATGGATCCACAGGCCAGAAATGGTCAGGGGGCCTTTAGTTTGACATATCTGCTCTGGGCTTTACTCTTTACTTGAAATAATACGCAAGTGTTGGTGGTAACCAGTGGTGGACGAAAGCATGTACTTGAGTAGAAGTAGACATACAGTAGGTAAAATGTTACTCTAGTAAAAAGTAAAAGTGCTCCCTTTAAACTTTCACTTAAGTAAAAGTACAAAAGTATTTCCCTTCAAATGTACTTAAATATCCAAAGTACTATGATTTATTATGGCTATAATGTTCCTGTTATCAATCTTTGTTGGGCTTTCATGATGATGATATTTAGGTCACATATTGTGTCCTTTGTAATTTTTGGGTTCAGTCTGGACATATTTTGAAATATAATTGTATTAGGTCTGTCAAAATTAATGCGTTATTAATGCGTTACCATAAATTCATTTTAACGGCACTCATTTCATCCACACATGATTAATGCAGCACACAGAAGTTGTTTGACCATTTAAAAAAATATAAATTGATAAATATAAAAGAGGCTAAATTAAATCCTTTATTGCAACACAAATTTGCTCATGACATAATTTCTTTACACATCCGGCAATTAAAACCGTCCTTGTGGAAACCGTCTTGATGAATGATGTAATTTAACACAACATAATTACTTTAAAACATTTACAAGAATATTTGGTCCTCATGCTCTATCTTGAGTATGGTTTCACTAATAATAAACATACATAAAACATCCATATTTGTCCATGCACATACATATATTAGTACAGACCAAAAGTTTATATATATTATATATACGGTACAGACCAAAAGTTTGGACACACCTGCTCATTCAAAGAGTTTTCTTTATTTTCATGACTATGAAAATTGTAGAGTCACACTGAAGGCATCGAAACTATGAATTAACACATGTGGAATTATATACATAACAAAAAATTGTGAAACAACTGAAAATATGTCATATTGTAGGTTCTTCAAAGTAGCCACCTTTTGCTTAGATTACTGATTTGCACACTCTTGGCATTCTCTTGATGCCTACTTTGAAGAACCTACAATATGACATATTTTCAGTTCACTTTTTTGGTATGTATATAATTCCACATGTGTTAATTCATAGTTTTGATGCCTTCAGTGTGACTTCACAATTTTCATAGTCATGAAAATAAAGAAAACTCTTTGAATGAGCAGGTGTGTCCAAACTTTGGTCTGTACTGTATATATATATATATATATATATATATATATATATATATATATATATATATATATATACACACACACACACACACACACACACACACACACACACACACACACACACACACACACATTCATTTAAATCTATTGTGCCCTCTAGTGGCTGACTGTAGTACAATGTTCAAACTCCACCTTTAACACTAGCTCAGCGGCTCCCAACTTCTTGGGTGAACTTCCTAAAATGCACATTATACATATTTTGTATAAAAAAAATATATATTTTTTTATTATTTATTAATAATTTTTTTCTTCACTTCGCTGCTGCTTCTGCCATATTCTCCTCTAGGAATAGCTCTTTGGGTACAAACTAGGGCTGCACGATTTGGGAAATATGTCATGTTTCGAGTATTGTGGTCAATATTGCAATATGCGATTGCGATAAAATAAACTGTATGAGTTCACTTGATTGGTTATCAATGATTGCACACAAATTAGTGATAATGTTGAAACGTGTATTTGTAATAATATAAATACTCGTTTCAACATTATCACTAATCTGTTAATTAATTAAAAAGATTCTCTAAGCTACAGCTGAATTAAATAAAACAATAAATAAAAACATACATTTTCACAAAAATAAGATATTTGAAACATTTTGCCCCAACAAACAGGGAACACCCTGCCACTGCCCTATAACATTATTTACCAGTTTTTCTGCTGAAGTTTAAGATACAGTATATGTTTATATACTTGAAATCAGGCGATTTTGCCTGTAACGGCCCTGTATGTATATATTATATATATTACATATATTACACACACACACCCCCCCACACCGGGCAGAGCTGACAGATGTGTGTGGGTAAGGGGAGGTTGCCAGGTGAAGGTGCGCCATTCCGCAAGTGTATGCGTGTTACGCGTTACCGCGAGTCATACTGCCACGTTATGTAGCAACTTTATTTGAACAAATCTTCCACAGTACTACTACCAGTTCACTGTCGGTCTACTCGGCATCCATCTTCACCTGGTGTCCGGGCTGCGCGCCGGAAAGTCGCGTGAACACACACGCCACATGTGCACTGCCTAAACTAAGACTATCTGGTCTTTTTTTGTTTGTTTTGTTTACAGCACACTGTTCCCAGAAAGTGTATAACACAAGCTGACATCGCGATTGCGATACAGTTCATATTGCGGCAATAGTTCAAACCATTTCACATTGATGAAACTCACTGTCCTCCTGGGAGCAATAAAACAAATATCTAATAATGGTTTCATACCTTTGCCCAGATATATGGCTTGACACAGTCTGATTATAGAGCTAAACAGAGAGTGCCCTGAAGTGGATTGCTTGTATTTCTGTTTCAGTATGCTGAGATTTATGTTTATTAATCTATTAACACCAGTCCATCCTATAAGACCAGGCATGCAATACAAAAAAAAAAAAAAAAAGCCCCAATCTTTCAAAGATGGAATAGAATTTTTTTTTTTTTTTTTACATTTAGGCATGCCTGGTACTACTACTTTATACTACAGGTATATATGTGTTTTACAATGCTGCTGATAGCTAATCAAAGTCTACAGATATACCTGGAACAGTATATTAAAATAATATCTACAAGTGAATCATATCTGAACCAAGTCAAATGTTTCAAGATATTAAGTGATTCAAACTAAAACAGGAGTATAGCGATTTAACATTCGTATCTTCCACCTCTGGTGTACAAACTAGGCACCATCAACAATCATCTAATTGAGGTAATGTATGATCATGACTGGCTCTGCCACATGCTTGTGCATTACATGATAGAGAAAGAAGAAAAGAACTGGTTAAGTATGATGTCATTTAGGAAGAGTCAGTAAGGATGGAAGTAGCTCAGTATGAAAACAAAAACAATTTATTTAAAATATTTAATTGCTGAATGAAAGCATTTTTATGGACAAGTCATTTACACTGGGATATGAACTCTTGATTTATAGCATATATCTTCAACCCATGAGCCCAAACAGACGAGGAAAGGCTTAACATGACTACAAATAAGTAGTAACAATATAGTGTATATTTCTTTGCATATATTAAAACAAACAGCACTAACATTAAATCAGTGTTGCCTTTAGTTCATAAAATGTCTTCAATCTCTGTAACATTGTTTTAATGTAACGGGGGGGGGTTGTGCCTTTACATACAAAAACAGCACAAAATCTGCACTTCCTAATTTATACTCTAATATTTATACATTAGTGAGACAGTCTAGAGAAAAAAAGATGCTGTTCACCGAAAATAAACTGATTGCATACAAATTATTACACAAACAGTTGACAGTTTAGCTTAAGAGTTTGGACAGAACTGGGCATATTGGGTATCAATGTGCAAAAGAGAGACCCATAAGTAACTACACAGTAAGAATAATACAAATATAGATAGATATGGCATTTATCCTAATTAGTTTGAATCCCTTTATTGAATGGTAGGGATGATCAACTAAATGGGAAATTAATTTATTCTACATCCATGCACCAAATTAATTTAAAGTTTACATAAAGGGAAATAATCCATGAATTTAAATTCATATAAAAGGTGAAGCTTAGCTCTCTTAGACAAATAAGAAAATCTGCCCTTTCAAAAACACTAACTATGATTGGAAAACATGTGGCACATTTATAGAATAGCCTATTTTCATCCAAAAAAAAAAAAAATAGCTTGGATATTGACTGCATTTTACCCCCAAGTTTTTGGATCTTATCACCATTTCTATATTTGAATACTACACACTCCCCCTCCTGAGGGGGAAAAAAGATTGAGGTAATATGTTGGAGAGTGTCTGTAATGATCTCTTTGCAGTGCTGAGGAAATTAAATATTTAACATATTCCATGTCAAAACGTTTAATGAAAATTTGCATTTGCAAACTTTACAGCTGATTTCTAAGTTAAAAAATAGAATTGTTTTGGATGTAATTTGTGAAAAACTTCCTAGTTCAACATAGGAATAGCATAGAATAGGAATTCCCATTTCAGCCCCTCTAAAGCTATTCCTAATCTAACCAAGTCTCACTGTGACTTTATACAAACTTGAAAATATTAATTTGTGTTATGAAACATTTAAGTTTTGCATTAATTGTTTAGACAATTGAGATAAGCGGGCACAGTTCTACATAAACTCATGTAGTACCAAACAAATTACATTCTGTAACCAATGTGGACAGTCAAACAAACAGCTAAAATATTTCTGACCATTTAGAATTGATCTCACAGGCACTAGTGGGCTAAAGCCAATCCAGTTGGATTTATGAATAGCTGAATTCAATAGCATTAATACTTTAAACAATCTATAAATATAAGCTTAAAGGTGGTGATATTAAACTGGAGTCTACGATCTCTGATTCGATAGCAGATCCAGGCAAAGTCCTTGTGTCAGATCAACACAAACACTAAGTTTGTGTTGAAATGTAGGCAATAGAACAGGCTGCAATCACTTGCATCACAGCTGATCTGCAAGACTGGCAAGAACTAAACAGCTTTTATGTGCTCATAAACTAACATGGCACATTAGTACAATTTCATTATACTCTTATTTAGTTTTACCAGTGTTTAACAGGTTTTACATTATATTAAAACAATCTCAGCTGAAACATCTTTGGTAAATTATCAGTTGTCATTAGGTTTAGGAACCAGGCTATAAACAAAAAAAACAAAAACAAAAAAAAAGAAACTATTTAGCCATTCTTCATACACCCTAAAATCATGATGGACACCTTTTTGTTAGTTTTAGAATCCTGCTGAAAAAGATGCGTGTCTTGAGTATAATAAACCCTTACTGACACATTTTATATGGAACAATATAAATTATTTTATAATACTTGCGTATGCAATCAATATATACACACAAACATAACTTCTCTTTGGCTGTATCCTTACCCATCATGCACATCACTGCAACACATTGTATGTAATGCTTAAGCATTTCACATTACTCTATTATTTGGGAAGGACTGCATACATATATGCAAACCTCTAGAGAGAGTGCAGAACCATACAGCATTAGGTGTTTATCCTTCATTTTGAGTGCATAATTTAATGTTGTCATCCTACAATACACAAAAGGAACCTTCACTTTTATCCTTAACCTTGCACACTTTAAACATTGGGGCTAATATGTTCATTTCAACTGAGTAAACCATCAACTATCAACCAAGATAGGAATTAAGAAAAATAAACCGTTATAAAAAGCAATATTGTTATGCATTTAACAATACAGATGCAGCATTTTGTGTCATTTGCTCATTGTAGTAAAATAAAAGTGCTGAGATTCATTAGTAGCAATCATATAGTGTAAAACTCCACAGTGAAATATCTGAATAATACTGATTAAATGAGAATGTATATGCTGGTTTTTCCAGCATCCTTCATATCTTCCCTACCTCCTTCTGATCGTTCACTAATACTCAGAGAAAGTGCAATTGGAGTGGAAGGTGCACCTTAGTCTCCATCTTCAGCACACTGTCCTTTCACACTCTGCAAAATCCTGTGAGGCCTAATGATCTGTTCCAGTTATGACAACAACATTGTCCAGGCATGGGGCAGCATGGCCAACCATGTGAGCTTATATAAGTCTGGAGTTTTTAAGAAACTGTATTAGAACTTTGTAGATGAAGGTGTATTGGGAAACTGTTTGCACCATCAACATGCGTTGCTGTCGCAGCAAGTTTAGAACAGTAGGGACGTCCAGCATCTACAAAAACATGTTACATTATTACATTTAATAGTAAGCATATAGTAAGTAATGGTAAGCATCGTAATCAACTACAGGTTACACATAACTAGACATAGGGCCTTTCCTGTACTCCTGCCAAAAAAAAAACAATGTTTGCATTTACCTCATTATGTTCCAGACAGGCGACCATGATCTCAGAGAGTATGACCACACCACTGCGCCCCACCCCTGCACTGCAGTGCACAAGCACGGGAGGGTTTGTGTTCTTTGGATCGCTGGTGCTGTTGGTATGCCGCCTTACAGACTGAATTTCCTCCAAATATGCTAGAACAGAGGTTAAGAACAATTTAGTGAACCAGTTATACCCCAGTCAAATTTCATCAAAGACGGACACACATCCTGTTCTCTACCTACTCTAAAAATGGTGTTAAAATATTTACTTAGATCAATCCACAGAGATTTAGATTAATACTTTTTTTTCTAATATGCATGTACAAAAAAATGCAAAATATTGTAAACAATAAAAAATCACACAAGTTATATTAACCTAGCATCACTGTGCGACACATCGGTGGCCCAGACAAAGGAGACTTACCCAGAAAGCCTTTAAAATCCTCTGGACAGCCGTGGTCAGGCCAGTCTGTGTATTGTAGGTGCCAGACAGTTCGCTCCTGGCCTGTCAGTAGGTGTTTAATCTTCAGGCCTGTGGTAGCATAGCAACCCGAATCTGTGCGAAAACGTGTAGTGATCTTAAAGCGGCCGTAAGTAACAGTGTTGTGACGAGAACCTAGACGGGGCCAATAACGGAAGCTCTTTTCTCGTCCTCCCTCCTTCAAGACATCAAAAGTCAAAAAATACGTCATCAAAAGAACCTGCTCAAGAAAGATGTGTATTTAACTAGACCAAAAATACTCACCTCTTCAGCAGTAACCATTGCAATAATTGCAACCCCATGTTCCCAAACCATTTGCCAAAAGTCTTGACATGTGTTAGGGAGAGGACCCTGAGCTGAAATATAATTCCACTCCTCCCCACCAATTGTAAGCTGGTACACACAAACACAGTAATTAGAATGATTAAGATAACCTGAGGGCTGCCACACTGGAATAAAATAGGTGACCAAGTAAAACAAAACTAAAAGTTCAAATACAGGAATGATAATTGAAGGAATTCATGGTATTATATTAAAACATCCTGCTAGAAGTCTAGAGCTTGTTGTATAAGGAGTGAAGCACCTACTTTGATATGAGAAGCATTGATATATCCGGTGTTGTTCTCTTTAATGGGCACAAGCTCTACCCGTGTATCATCGTAAGGTAGTACATCATGAAATCGGTTTCTTTCTGTATTATCCGGCAGCTGAGCAATGCTGAACTCTTTGTTTGGCCATTTCTTTGGTATTTGCTCATATTCTGTAAACACCAGACCCGATTCTAGATGTTGCTCCAGTAGCTTACACTAAATAAAAAGCACATTCATGTTATTTTTTTTAACTGTAACCAAGACAGTGATAATTGATAGAATAAATTTTTAAAGGACAAAAGTATATTTCCTTATTCACTTGTAGTAACAATATATGCTATTACACAATTACATAATACAAAATATACTCCTTTTACAAACAAACAGAGATAAGGTTTTAATTCAATTCCTACCCGGTCATCATTAGAGGCTTTCCCATGCTCGTCTTTGCTTTCATCAGATATGGCCATTCGAGCAAGTGTCAAGCCATTAAGGGTCGCCAGCTTCTGCGGACCCGTCTTCTTCATCTCTGAACGTACACCTTTCTTCATGCCCTGTTGTGTGGTAAGTGGTAGTCACAGAGATTCAGAGAACATACTAGAACCTACATTACTTTACACAGACTCTCCCACAAGTCTGAGGAATGCAGCTGGTCACACTTTCTAGCCAGCTATACTACATTCTTCACAGGTAGAGAATGTACCTACCATCCCCTCCTATAGCTTAAATATCCTGATACTCCCCATTCAAACAATTAAAAACCTCAACTTCATATGAACTTCCGTATTAAAAAAAAGCTGCCAAACCACATTTAAAAACAGAAAAAAATCATAATTAAATAAAATAATCATAAACAAACATTTAAGGTTTTATAACAAGGAACATCGTCACTTTAGAATATTGTAGTTAATGTTCTCATCCAATTTTGTGATGCATTCTGCACTTGTTTATTTGCATCATGTTCAGTGTGAATTCTAGGTGGCTAATCACCTACATCTGTCAAATTTCAATCTAGCTATCCCTAAATAATTTGATTTATCTACAAAATTGTTACCTGTCCAATATTTTTTTTTTATATCGAACACAATTACAAGATGTACGTACAGGGGGTGGAAGGCCATCAATGTTTCTTCGTGCAGTGGGTACATCCGAGACCGGTCTTTTTTTGATCATGTCTCTTTTGGGCTTCCATCGACACGGATTGCTCAGATCTCCTTCTGAAACCGAAGGCATGATGGCATCTGCCTCATTAAATGGGTACAGAGAACCTGTCTCGTCCTGCTCATGAATACGAGGCTGGAGTTGAAAACCAAGAGTGTTGGGTATAACCTGATCCAAATTGGGGCTAAAAGGATAGGCAGGTAGAGGGGTCTCTATTAAAGGGATTTCCAAAAGATTGATATGATCCTTGGGAGAAGCTACTGCATCCTGGGAGAGTGGCGTGTGTCGGCCACTGTCATCCTCATATTCCTCTTCTTCACCACTACTGTGGACAAGCATGGTGGCATCAGATAGAGATTTTTTGTGCCCATAGTGCACATCTTTCAGAATCATGTTCTCAGTCTCATTCCTCTCCTGGAAGATGTCAAGGTCAGAGGAAGAAGCAGGGAGAGCAACAGGTTGCGCGAGCTTGGACGGTGTCTCGGATGCAGAAGCAGTCCTCTCCTTGAGCCTCATGTTTTCCAGACCATACGTCAGACCAGCAAGCTCAATAGAATTGCGCTTGTGTGTGTATGGGCGGCGTGTGGTGGTGGGGATTAGTGGCTCACTCATTTCTTGTAGTGAGTGTGCCACAGGTAGACTATCTTCCTGAAAAGTTTGCACCGAGTGGTGCACACGGCGCGTGATCAGGTCAGGGCTGCTGCTGCTTGCATGAAGGTGACGCGACAGGTCTGGTGTGCTGTTGGCTGGCCGTGGGCGGCTGTAGGGGTAAGGCGGAGGAGGTCGATACACCTGAGCCCCCATTATGTTGGGTGCTGGGTAGGCATGGGCCTGAGCCAGCTGCACATCAGTGAGTTCAGGCACGCTGACTGCTCCCACCACTGGCCTCCTCTCACCTGGGTATGGGTATGGTGATGGGCTGTGAAAGCTGTAGTGTAGGTGATATTGAGCTGCAGTTCCTCGAATCTCAGGCTGGCTGTATACTAGTGGATCGGGTCGACTATAGGCATAAGAGTTTCCGATATTGAGGTTCCTCATTGAATGGCTGTGACGGTCGGGCATGGCTGCCATCGCACTGTGGTTCTTCTGGCGCATGACGCTCTCATAGTCGGGTGTGGCACGGTATGAGGGTGGGATCAGAACACTGTGGCGTTGAGAAGGCACGTATTCAGGCCGTGTAATGTCACTGCCTGTGATGCTTGGATTTGAAGACATAGGGGATGGCTGCATGTAGTGTTGTGGGTTGGTGAGGGAGCTGGTGCTGTGAGCGCTGTACACACTGCCATTTCGAAGTCTTCCATTGTACTCATGTGGTGAATGGTCTAGACTGGTTTGCGAGTGGTAGTAGTAGCCGTTGTGATTGTTTATGTAAAGATTGTCTGTAAATGTGAGAAAATAAATGACCATCAGGCATAACAATCATACACAAACAGTTGATAGACACATGGAAAGTTTTGTTTTACCTTGAGATGATTTGTAAGGCTCCCGGTAATGGCTATTGTAGTGCAACTGATGTGGTGGCATCATGTATGTCTGAGGCTTGGGCTTCAGCAAGAAAAAAAGGCACCACTGTTCAGTTTATGAGCTCACCATATGTTCCAAGAGAAATCACGTGGATTTAACTCAGCCATAACAGCCATTCTATTTCCATAGAAAGATCCAGAAAGGCAAATGACAAGGCAACCATGAAAAAGCTGTCCAAATAGAAAATTACTTAGGTTATGCCTACCATTGAAATTCTTGTGGAGGAGCGTCGTCTAACCGGGTTCACTGGTGTTGGTTCAGCTTGCCTGTCAAAACAGATCAAACTGAGTAAAAGAAACCAGACTGCAGGCCATCAACTCTAATGCTCTCTGGCAGTTAAGGGAATGGCAGCGTTTTCCAGAACCATCTCATCAGTACTCATCACGGTTACAGTGTATGTTGTGTAGCATGAAACCATTACAAAAACGAATTAAAGTTATATCAAAAGAGCTCCCTTCCATGTAACATGAAAAGGAAAGAGTGGGTCTCATCTTGAAAATGCAATTGCACATAATTGTACCCTGCATATTGGAGTAGCCATGGTGCAATAAAAAAAAAAATATGATTTCTTGTTAGCAATTAGTAAAAAAAAAAATGCTTTGCTTCTGTCAAATAGCTGATTTTGGAATCGTTTGTCTGTTTTAGAACATGCAGTCAGGATTTTCAGATTCACATGACACCAGGAATTAATGTAATAAAATCTACATAATTTGTGAAAATCGGGGTCTTTGAGCAGAAAGAGCAGTTGACAGCTGAAACAGTCTTGCTCACCCCTTGTTAGAAGGCAGAGAAGGACGAGAGAGCATTGGAAAGCGTGGAAATGAAAGAGTGAGAATCGACTTCTGGGAACTTTCAGAAGGTGGAGCATCAGATTCTTCTCTAGAGACAGGAAAGTGATAAGGATAAAGCAGTAAAGAACAAGACAAAAAAAAAAAAAAACACACACACTATCTGACTAAACAAATAGCTTAGACTACACACTTACAGAGTACTTTTGTTGATCTTATAGAATCTGTGCCGTGCCAAGCACATTCTGCACACATATTTGGAAGTCTCCATGTCCTCCTGGAAGAGGAAGATCATTTACAAAAAGAGTCAGGAACACAAGTATGACTATGCTCTATTGTGCTCAAATGAAAACATTGGCCTGTGTATTTTCAATACTAGTTACACCCAGCATTTTATATGCATGCAAGGATTTTAATTTGTGGAGGCACGCCTATCTATTAATATACATAGGCATGAGCACATAGCTCAAATCACATAACTACTGGCTATTCTGAGAAAAGGAAAGCATTGAACATACCCAGGATAACAGGTAGAAGCAGCATTGACTACAGAACTTACAGTCTGAAATTGTATGGTGTCTTCTTTGTTGGCCAGCTCCAAGGCAAAAAAGGACTTGTTATGAGTCATGTTGTTAATGTCATTCCATCTAAATGGGGAAAAGAAAAATCAGTCATGCAATAACCTTTAAATGAGTGCACACAAAATCAGCAACAGAAACACAGACAGTAGACTGACAAAATAACTAATGTTTTAAAATTAGGTAAACACAACCTCAGATGAACAACACTATATTTTTCACTGTGCTATTGTATCACTGTATCTATCTATATATCTATATATATATATATATATATGTGTATATATATATATATATATATATATATATATATATATATAGATATAGATATAGATATAGATATATAGATAGATAGATGTGTGTATATGTATGTGTGTGTATTGTTTTTTTTTATTTTGTTATTATTATTTTTTTTTACAAGTCAAGCCCGAAATAGAAAATTTTTTGGGGAAAAACTAAGCACACTATATGATTCAATAGTTTCTCACTTCACTAGCTTCAGTCGCTCAGATTATTGTGGAGGAATTTTGACTCACTCTTCTGTACATCGTCGCCTTAGTTAATTAAGGTTTGCAGGAATGTGTTTATTCACAGCTCTCTTAACCACTATAATTCATTTTGATTCTGCTTTTACCAGTCGTTCTGTTGTAGATTTGCTGATGTGCTTAAGATCACTGTCCTTTTGCACGGCCAAGCGTTAGCTGTTAGACAGATGGCCTCTCATTTGGCCAAACATCTTCACTTTGGTGTGATCTGTCTAAAGAATATTGTTCCAAAGGTTTTGTGGCTTGTTTAAATTTGCAAACTGTGCTAAAGTTCTTGGATAAAGCTCTTGTCTGGCAGCCCTTCCAAGCAAGCCATACTTGTTCGGTCTTTTTCTAATTGTACCGTCATTAACTTTAACATTTAATATGCAAATTGAGGCCTGTAGAGTCTCAGTCTTCTTAAGTGCTTTGCAATTTCTCTGAGCATCGCACAGTCTGACCTTGAGGGGTAAATTTGCTGGGACAGCCACTCCTGGAAAGATTGGCAACTCTCTTGAATGTGTATCCAGTTGTGTTATCCAGTTGTGAATAAATGTTCCTTACTGTAAAACGTTGTATTTTAAATTGCTTGAAAATAGCTTTACAATCCTTCCCAGAATAATGGGCACCAAAGATTACTGTTAATGTCTTTCCTCCTTGGTGTTATGTCAACACACACCTGAATGCTACAGAACATCTGAACAATTGCTAAAACGTTTTGTAGAGATGGTCATAGTTGCTGATGACCATATAATCAAGCAGATTTACTTAGCAGCACCTACTTAGACTCTTACAGTCTAAGAAAGCAATAAAACTGTACAATTTTTTTTTCCTTTTTCATTTTTTTACTATTTAAAAAGAAATAGTAAAAATAAATGTCACAGTGTAATAAGTTGTGTTTTTCAACTGCGTTTGCAGTGCCAGACATAAAACCATAAAATTCAAAGAGGGCATGTATGTATAAGCCTTCAACCACTTTTTGTCATCCAAAATTGTACACACAGTTTTCTAAAATGTCTTTGAATGCTGTAGATTCATAATTTTCACATGGGCCACTGTTCCAGCATGAAAATGTCCCAGTGCAATAAGTAAGGTCCTTAAAATCATGGTTTGCCTTTGTTGGTATGAAAGAATGGCCTGTAACCCAGTGTAAGTGCTTTAACCTTATTAATTCTCTAGTGGTGGAATGACCATAACCACGCAGCCACATTCCAAATGTGTGTTGGAGGCTGTTTAAGCAAGAACAACAACAAAAAAAAAAACAAGCGACTAATCCATAATGTGATGCCAAGCATAAACATATGAGTGTTATGGTCAACTGTGCACATGTGTTTTGACTAGATTGTGCATATGCTCATGTTTATGAAGAACATTTTAATGGGAATCCTCCTCAACAATACCGACCGGAATAAAAGAGGTGCTCTGCCATTTTTGTGCTTAACAAAAATCCCTTCCAGACAGGAACCAATGAGTATATCTGCACCCTGGCTGTCCTGTGTAGTGAAAAATACAAAACACAAAAATAAATAAAATAGTTACAAGTAAAAGTACTGAAATTTACATACCTGCAGTTACTGGTGTAGGAGCATTATGGCATTTGAACACCAACATGAGCCATATATATGTGTGTAATTTCTGCAACATTAACATGAACTTAAACATTAAACTTGTTAACACTTTGGATGCAGAATTGTTTACCTTTGCTTGAAAACTTTCTTGACCATAGCCTTCCATCTTTTCCACTTCTTGCATGTACAACAATTCTGCTTCTGGTACTGGCATACCTCTATAAGTGGAAAATGGGAAGAACAAAAAAAAAACCCCAATTAACAAACTGCTTTTCTAAACACAAATCTATTCATTCTCAGACATGCATGATCAGAAAAACCTATTAAAACCATAATAATTATGCACAGTTAAAATGCCACAGATTTTCTGCTGTGCAACAATATAACCTTGGCTTAAAAACCTATTAAAGTCCTTGATTAATATCAGAGTTCGTATTTTATCTGATTGTCTATAAATCAGTCTTAAAATGCAGATTCTCAGCAAATATTTACAAAAGCTAAAAGAACACACCATAAAGCGTCTCTGCACTTGCTTTCAATAATGTTTTTTAATATCCAGTGTATGTCCTGATGTGTCTCTTTTTTCAGTTTAAAACAAACAATAAACATGGTATGCATGTCCTCACCGATAGCTCTGATAAAGAAGGGCAACTTTTTGAGTTGCTTCTTTAACAACCCTCTCATCTTGAATCCATTCCTATAAAGAAAGAAAAGAAGGGCGGGGGTTGTTAGTTTCTATCTGATTACTAGGTAACACATAGAAAGTAAAATAAAACAAACTCACGATGGGGAAAAGAACAAACTTTTGAAGAAATTCTTGCGAGTCATAGCGGTTGAAATCTCCAAAGTCAGCTAGAACCAGACAAAACAAAAACAACACACACAATAACATCTCAATTTTAACCCAGTTTAATATTCAGGATCTATTTATTACACAAAATGCATTTAGCCTCTTTTTCATGTGGTGTGCACATAAATAACCTTAAGCACACAAAGCTTTGAGCAATGCCTTCTTAGTGAACATTTCTTAATCACATATAATGTCTTGTCCAGCAGCCCTGGAAATCTTTGGGGGGAATTTATTACATATTAGGTACAACCAGCTGTGTAGTATTTGGCAACAAGAACATATTATAGAAAAAAATAAAAAATAAGAAACTTGATATGATGGAAACCATTTTAGCCTTTGTAACCATAGCAGTCGGTCATTAACAGCAAGTCCAGTCATCCTGTTAGAAATGTACACAAGCTATGCTGACAATCCAAAGTATTAGCATAGCTACAAGATTCTATGTCCAGCACTGCTCAAACACAAAAATAGCATGTGTTAAACACTTGATCTAACTGACCCAAATCAAACTAAAGGCTTTGACTGTGCAATTGTTAGCCAGTGTATTTTTCTGTGCAAGATGCACATGGGGAAGCAGTTTAGATTTGGCTGCAACTGTTAGTGAGGTCAGTTCACTGCTATGTTAATTTCCAAGCCAGTAACTTGTGCTGCCAGATATATCTTCACCAGGAGAGTTTGAGATTCTTCCCCTTGGCAAAAACTGATGCCAGAAATCTTAAGCCTACAAGCACAGCTAGCTTAGTCTGGTATTGTACTTTAAGTAACTTAATTATAAGTGGACAAAATAGACAAGGACATAATTAAAACACAGTTTACAGAGTGAAATATCTAGTTATGGCATATGAATTAAATATTACCAGCCAAATCAAAGCATAATCCTAAAAAAGCATACTGCTTGGATACCTTGTACAGCCAAGCCAGCTAACCGGATGGCTTGTTCAATTGAGCAAGGAATCCTGCCCTCCAGAACATCTTTCTTCAGTTGGAGGTAATACTGGTATCTGTTAGAGAGCAATTGAACAATGCAACAAGAAACACTGTTAACTAAATCATTTTAATTATGTTTTCCAACCATTCCAGCAGACATAATAATTAACTATGTTATTTAATAAATAATTCATAGCATAAAATCAATACAGACCAAGCATCTTAGTCACCTGGTTATTTCTTGCTGTAGTTGGGAAACTGTCGGCACATAGAAAATGACTCCAAAGTAAACAGTGGGTTCCTGCCCATACTTGTCAAGCTGTTTCTTCAGAGGCTTTTCTAAATCAATCCATCGCTGCTGGTTTTGTTTGTTAAAGTACCAGAGACTGAAATACATTATCTGTAGAATGAGCAGAATGTCATTAAAATGCACAGGTTGGTGGACAAAAAAATTGGCCGCTACTTCAAGACACAATTGGCCTTCATGATGGCATAGAAATGTTTTAATAACGATAATTAATAGACTATAACAATTCATGAACCTTCTACAATACAGAACACCTGCTGTATTGCTGTTGATAGTTTTTCGTGGTCATTGAAGCATCTTAAACAAGACTACGATTCTTAATCTAAGTGGCATAAGGTTTAGCCACAAATCGAGACAACCTTTTCTCAAAAAACACCAGCTGCATTCCCAAGGCCATTTAGCCACAGAAGGTTTTAGTGTTTATACAGTCTTACTAGTTTCATTTCACTTAGGGGCTCACTTGTGTTATACCACACGACTGAAAATTATGTATTTTTAAAAAAGTAAATTTAGTTTTAGTCTTTAAACTGAGAAATGTATACCTATACACTAACTTTTTACACCATCAACTAAATACTACTCACAAAGAAAAAAACAGTTAATGAAATGCAATGATTACAAAAGTAATAACTAGGATCGCTACATTTTAGAGATAAAGCAGAGTGTGTGCAAACAGCAATGGACATATGCAGGTCATTACTGTTTTGCTTGAGTTTAAAAAAACAAAACAAAACACAACAAACAAAACAAAACAAAGATGATGTTTATATCAGTTTAGACAATACACACCTCTCGTAACTCGAGTCTCTGAGCAACTGCTTCCAAACATTCCTGGCCTGTGCTCTCCACAGAAAGTGTAAACTCAACAAATTCGCCATTAAGCAGCTGTATGCGTGTGACCAGACAGCTCTTGCTGGAGACAGTATATCTTCGTGTCCTCTTAAGTTTAAATACAAATGGTAAGGGCATGGTTTACCAGTAACATGGACCTTTATGGGCCAGAATGAGTTCAAAAGATTCACTTTTAAATTTAGGCCATGGGTAAACAAAAAAAAAAAAATAATTCTGGCTCCAAAAGGCAGTTACATCGATATCTGGGGAAACAGAAGAATCAGAGGACAACAGATTAGAAAGCATTCTTATGGACAAATATACTATCATTTATCCCTGCTATAAGTTTTAGATGAATCCTAAGTCATTTACTAAACAGTTATTTTACAGTTGTGTAAACAGCATACAGAATATGAAAACTGTGTGTTACTAAGAAGGAGGTAGAAATGACAGTATTCATTCAGTATTAACCCTGCTGAAAAAAACTTTCCATTAGAGAAACTACTGTGCCAGAAAGCACTGATAAAGTAAAAAATAAAAATAATAATAATTAAGAGCCAAAAAAAGTGAACTTGACTACTAAGTCCATCAGATATGAAAAAAGAAAACAAAGATGCTAAATCTAACCAATAACAACCTATGCAGAATAATAGAAGTGTTAGCAGTGCCATGCTGCTGCACAAAGTCTGATGCTGATCCACATCCGTCTGCAGTGAGTTTTGTGACACAATACCACAAAACCACCAAAACCAGACACACAATCCTGTCATACCCATGTGTCATGTGGTGGTTTAGGTGTTAGCCGATTAGGAAGCTAGAAAACAATGTCAGTGGGTTGACAGAGAGCCCGATAGATGAGGTATGAGATATGACTGAAATATGACAAACATGATTAAATACGCCTCCCTTCCAAATACGAAACTTAACACCACTACATCTTACCTGTCTTTAAAACACAAACTCCACATGCCGCAAACATCATTCTAAGCAACATATGTTATCTTCAAGAAAATAATCCCTAGTAAAGTTAAAATGCCAGGACAAAGAAACAAACTAGGTTCCGGAAACCGTTTGATCAGCCCAGCTGATTATTGCCATGTTTTTTTTTTTTAATTCAATTGGCACTGGCCGCTTCTTAGACAGGTGCATCTGACACATCAAACCATGCGTGTCCGTTCTGCGCTTGCGTGAGAGAACAGAACTCTCTCAAATTAGTCTGTATTCTGCATTCAAACAGGGACAACGGAAGTGCTACAATTGTAAATATATAAATCAAGCAGCG
This sequence comes from Silurus meridionalis, assembly GCF_014805685.1. Lineage (NCBI taxonomy): Eukaryota > Metazoa > Chordata > Actinopteri > Siluriformes > Siluridae > Silurus > Silurus meridionalis. The sequence continues at coordinate 18,189,801 of NC_060891.1, read as the reverse complement.
TTTACACCTGCCTCGATCAATACTAACATATTTGTGTAGCTTTTGCAATCGTGCCTATTTCTAAATATCAGCATTGGCTAGAGAAAAACCCAGATTGGTCAAACCTCTAGTGCCAAAGAACAAGAACATTATTCAACAAAAACAAACAAATCAGGCAATCCATGGAAGCACCCAAAACCAGTCAAAGCACAATCTTTTTTTTTACCACCTTCTGCACCACCTTTTTTCATTGTCCAAATATTCTCTAATCCACCACAAATATTTTCAAACACTTTTCAAATTAATATACTTTTGGTGGTAAAACCCATCCATGACTATTTAAAAAAAAAAGTATATGTATCACAAGTATCTGCTTTAAGACAATGTCTGTTGTGAAAAAGCGCTATAGAAATCAACATACATGATTCTTTTAATTATTCACGGTCCAGGCTTTGGCCTGTTCATAACCCTATAGCAGGGGAACTACCTTAACCCTTGACCATGCATTCTTCTGACATATTTAATACTCTGACACTTCACCTGTTTAGAAGTTAAAAGCAGGTACACTGGACTCAAATATTGATGCGTTAAATTTTGATCACACATTCATCACTTGATATAAACACTGATTTGTGATACATGGTAAAGACACATAGTACTAATGCAAAAGGTTAAAAGGAAGCACCACATTGTGGGAATCTACTTGCATGGCTGCTACAGCAGCAACAAGTTGGCGAACAGCTCACAAACAACTCCCGACAAGCAATGCTCAGGGCGGCGAAAGTTGCTGTTTTGCTGTTAGTTGGTTTTGAAAACAAAATGTGTTTCGGTAACTAAGATGCGCAAGAGTAAATCGGTATACGGTTTATTTACCCTGAATACACGGCTGTTGCTCCAGATAAGGCTAATTTCGAGTTAGCATAGCATAATGGCTGGTTAAAGTAACGATAGTGCGTGGAAGTGTTTGTAGCTAGCTGGAAACTCCGTTACTTACCTTGTGAATAGGCTGCCTCTAAGGATCATTGATTTTTACATGTAGATGACGGACGCTTGGCGATAATACTTGCAAACCGAGGACATTTTTTTTTTTTTAGAAAACAAATTTGTGGCGAATCACACGTTCACGCAGACTCACGGGTCACACTGGAAGTTTGCTCCGAAACTTTACTTCCGGCCAGAACACACACAAGCGAGCGCTTGCGTCCGCGTCCGCACGCAATCGCACCACGCATGGACGAGTCATCTATGTAGCCATCCGCGAGACTATTTTCCCAGGTTCGATCGGACTTTTCGCCCCAGTGCGTGCTTAATCCATAACCAACGCACACGTGTAGGACTTACCTGTATATTATTACATTATTAAAATGTGACCATGACGGGAGTTAATGCCAGACAACCAAATAAGGAAGTAACAGAGTACTATGATACACACAGGAATGAGGTGTGTTACATCAGACAGCTGTAAAGCCCCACAGTGGGAATGTTAGGAATGAGGCAGCTGCCTTCCACTGGGCGTTTTATCTAAACCGGTTACATTACGACACAGCAAAACAACACGTGTTTACACCTTTTCCACACACACGCACGCACATGCACGCACCCAAACAGAAGTTTATCCAGGTAGTAAAACTTTATGGACCCGTTTTCACTTTGTTTTATGTGTCAGGAGCAGAAGTGAGTTGAGTGCAGAATTCATCCTGCTATATGATTAGGTTTTACAGGTTATCTACTCTATACATACTCAGGATCATCAACAAAAATTGTATTCAGTTAATCATTTACGATTTAGTTGATCCAGGATTTCCCAATCAAGTCCGGTTTATTGGCCAAGTGTGTTGACACACACAAGGCGTTTGGTTCCAGCTGTTAGTGACTCTCAAAGTACAGACATAAATAAAAACTATACATTCAGCTTGGACTATACAAGACAAAACAGACAAGACAATACAGACAATGTGAGACAATTATAGACAGTATGAGTATTAAATAGGGATACAGATTATATGACAAATCAGTAATGTACATAAAATGTGAGTGCATTTTAGTGCAAATGACAGTATTGTGCGTCAGGTATGATAACGAGTTTACTATAAAACATTGTACAATATATAACAGCAATAGTGTGTGTAACATATACAGATAATGTGATGACTGACAGTTATGTGCAGTACTTTTATATATGAAGCAGGGAATTAATTTTATTCAATTTATATAAGTAAAAATATATTCTGTACCTTCAGAAGGGCACTAACCACTGAAAAAAATAATGTTAAAAACCAAATACTAAATAAAAAACACAATACAATTGTGATTCTTCTTTGAACAAAATAACATGACATTTTGCAACTGTAAACTTACTGTAAACAAACTGTGATTCTCAGATGATGATGGGATTCAAAATTCCAAAGAAGTCAAACAATTAATGTCATTCTGTTGATTGACTGAGCAGTCTAAAACATGTTTTTGGGGGCATTATTTTGTTTCTTGGTTACTTTAAGATTGACCTTGCAGCTGTCATGAGCAGTATTCAGTCATCATTGAGACAGCTTCACTATCAGTCCTACGTGTAAAAGTTAATCTGAGGTGATCTTGTTAGTTTTTATTAAACAACCAGGACTTCTTGAAGACTCTAGTGTGCAATCAACCATTTTATAATTAAAATAAGAAATCAATTAATCATTTATTAGTTAATTAATATTTATTAAATATACATAAGACAGACTCAAAGAAAAAAAAAATCATTCTATCAAGCTCGTGTTTAACAAATCTGTGTTCATTTTCAATAATGAAAATATGCTTTAATTCTCCATGATCTGCTGTCATGATATTAGAATTGACTGCCAATCGCCAGCCGGATGCAGTAATGTGTTGTGGATATTAGGGGTGGAGCACCAGGAAAGATAAATAACATACCTGACTTTTACTTCTATATAATTGTGTCTAATACGTTAATCCCCATTAAAATATGGTGTCAGAGGTAAAAAAAATAAATAATAAAAAATAGTAATTGTGTCATTGAAGGTCTGGAACTGGAGAATATTTCGGCAGAGATTTGAGCCGTAGAGGAAGCGCTAAAAGGGTATAATACCTTCACTCAGCATAAACTGGACATTGGCATGCTCGTAAGTAAGAGTAATATAACTGAGCATGCTTCACGCAACTGTACAAGAACTGTTAAAAAAGTTTGACGTCACAGACCAGAGATTTACCTAGTCTGTTCGTGGGAGTGGTGCAAATGCAGCCACAGACGGATGGGACAGCTGAATTGAAAATATTGGTGACAACGTCAGGATATCGCAAGATGGCACTTGGAATCCAGCTCAAGTAAGAGCACTCTCTGTGCATCCAAGATCCTATGTTGTCCAGTTTCTAATGCATTCAAAAGAACAGGGTAACAAGACATCCAAAGACTCAGCAAAACAATTAGCCAGCAGAGTGTTACTTACAACACACAGAAAGAACATGAACTGCACACTTAAAAGAAAATAATAAGAGAATTGTCTGCAAATTGCCAGAATGATGCCCTGTCATGTGTTGTGCGGAGTAGGGGTTGGGAAAATAAAGAACAGGTCTGACATACAGTTCTTTATGCTTGTGTCTGCTATGTTAATCCACATCAAAACACCTGCCATTACCCTTTACTAAGATCAAGAGTTTATTATTGCTTCAATCAGTATAACAAATGGTTGATTTAAAAAACACAGTTAATGTTTTGTCAGTAGCTCTTCTATACAGTGTGATCCCAGCCTTCAAAATACCTACTTTAGTTTTATTAACACTTACTTGGATCATATGTTGTGCAACAAAAGCAAAGTTCAAGTTCAAATTCAATTCAATATTCGTTCATTCATTCATATTGTTTCTGTTAACATTCTTAGACATCAAACAGCAAAGCAACAAAACAGACAGACAATGGAATCAGCATTTTGTAATCATTGTTATTGTCAATAAAGGGGTATATATTAAATCCCTTTAAATGCTAAAGAGCTTCACATTAATGTTCAATGTAAACAGTTTCCTATATTTATTAAGCAGCGGTAAATAAGTGATGCTATCTGTTTAGCCCCTTCTGTTTATGATGGCTACTTTGGATTGGAACTGCAAAAATGCAGAGAGGTGATGAGGTCTCACATATTTAAAAAATTTGTAAAAATAATTTCAACTGTAAAATTTCCACCTGAGACTTATTTATTATTATTATTTATTGTGGTCAGTTGCCTTTTGGAAAGGCAACTGAATACTATGTCAAAACTCATCATCACTAAGTTTCACAAATGAATTTTGTTCCATGACCTCCTGTGAGTTGTGAATCTCAGATACTTTTAAGGACTCTGCCATGTTTCTTCCAAGTTCATCAACTTCATCAAGGCCCTTATTTTCTGCACAGCCATGATGCCTGTCTCCTTCGTTGAACTGATATTTTTTCAAACCTGTAGATGCTGCATTTCTTTTTTTATGATCTCTCTCCAGGTCCATTATGCACTTTTTATCTTCTTGTCTAACAGATATAGCAGTCAGTGAAATGCTGTCATGCACTGGTGTGGTATCTAAACTAGAAGAAGTGACACCACTAAGTTCCCATGTGTCCTTGTCCCTTAAGGGTGTAGAAGAAAGAATACTGGTATCTTTCACAGAATTTCCTAACTCTTGCTGAAGACTTGAGTCCTTGTGTTTGTGCGATAAAGAACCGTATCCTTCCTTATTCTCAAGAACGGTAACAGACGAAGAAGAAGGCTTTTGCAAATCATTATGCAGCACTTCCAGAAGGTGGCGCATTTTGTCCTAATATTAAATATGAAAATTTGAGTTAGATTAATTAGATTTACAGTATAAATTGTATAACTTTATTAAATATGTATTACACCCAGTGCATTATTTCATTTAAAAAAAGCAAAATCAGCTCAGATCCAATTAAACTTGTCATATTGTAGAGTTTGACAAAGATCTGGTAAAGTACTATTAATCATGCATAACGAAGATGTTTGAACAATACTCACTTCAGCTAGCCGATGTTTATTCATATCAATGTGACGCTCAAACACCCGTTCAAGTACTCTGTAAAATAAAACACCATCGTTCAGAACTGGGAAAAGCTCCTTGCAAATAAACAATCAGAAAACTTTAAACAACCTGTCAGAATAGAAGCCCCGTTGTACAATCTCATCTGTTACATCCGAAATAAACTGTAGGTACAGTAGTTCTTCTTCTCTAAAGAAAAGCACAAGGGAAAACTTTAACATCTTACTGAAAATCAATGAACAACTTTATATGAACTTTTAGAACTCTATAATAAAATCACTTATATCAACACTTCATTTGGACTGCTAGCATCAGTTATATATTTATTTTCCATAGACCCTATATTAAAAATCACTAATATTTCTACATGTCTGAAGACAAATAATAAATCATGCTTACTCTGCTGTTACTTTTCTCATAAATGGGGACCTCATTCCCTCTGGTGATACCCTACAAAACAAATCAGTATTTGTGTGTATACATAACAGCCCCAAAGTGCTTTATCAAACAGAGAATATAACTAATGGAGAAATATATATATATATATATATATATATATATATATATATATATATATATATATATATATATATATATATATATATATATATATATATATATATATATAAACTAATAAAACCAAGAATATAACTGTTTGCGCTTCCCACCGTGAGGAGCTAAGAAAAAAATCCTTAGCTCTGAAATTATTTTCAGTGCCATGCTGTCCAAACACATTTGACTCTTCATCAGACCACTCACGGTCAGCACTGCATGGCTGTGGAATACAAGACATTTTTAACCACATAAAATAAAGACATTTTGAAAGGTGATGCTATTTCAGATGATTTCAGCGATTGTACCTGGTGTAAGTCCTGAGCTGTTGCAGATCTTGTCTCTCTACAGAGAAAAAAATAACTTTTCTATATCAATATTTCTGAATTATTTTGGAATAAAATGACAGTGAGTGTCTATAAAAGGCATATAAAAGGTCTCAGCTTAATAAATAGCAAGATTCATGTATTAGAATACTATATTCTCAATACATTTCCTGAACTCCATTAAAATATAAAAATGGGAACGATGACCATTTAAATGCTATTTATATTATGGTCAGGTAATGACTTAAGTAGATTTTTAAAATAAACACAAGCAGCCAAAATGCACAACTTACATTAAATTGATGATTAAAAAGAATGTGAATAACATAAAATCACACTAAAAAATCAAATTAATCAATACTGTACCTGCTAAGGTGAGGACCTGGTTGATTGGATTTAGTTGGTGTTTTTTCTTTGGCCTGTTTCCTATTTGCAGGAGTGTAATATCGATAAGTAGACAGAGTGGACTTAGTATCTTTTTTCAAAGTTCTGGGTTTGTAAGGCTTTTCTTGTGTAAAACAGTGGGCATGTTTTAGAAGAAGGTCACCACTGTAGGTTTTCTGTGAAGGGTCTTGAAAACTTTTAAACTTCTCCTGACTTGAAGATGTGGCACACGAAAGAGTAAAGCAGTTGCTTTGAGATTTTGGGCTTCTGGAACATAATTCTGAGGACGCCCTGCAGTTCTGAGACTGTGCAGCCATTTGGGAAGAATAAACAATTTGTTTACAATGGAACGAAGTACTAAACCTTGGGGAGGACATGACAGAGACACCCGAGTTAATATAGGGACTCTCAGCACCATGAGCTGAGGGTCTGGCCTGTACAGGAAAGAGAAAGCACTTTCTCAAAGAAATGCATAAAACACAATAATTTCACTAAAAATTAAAACTCAAAAGAAACTCAGTGAAGGATATCTTACATTTCTGGGTGAACAAGAGCTAATATTATCCAGCCTGAGACTCCTCTTTGAAAGGGACCTCGCTGATTGTGTCCTCTCTTTCTTCAGCTGTTCGTGTCGTTTTTGGTCGAGATCTACATGCGTAAGCAAAGAGGTGATCATGAAATGTACTTAAATAAATACTAGGTCATAATGCTTTAGTAGATGTAAGCATATACTTACATTTTACATTAGAGCGCATACTTTTGGGTATGGAACAGTCCACAACGGCTGAACACGGAGAAAAGATTTTAAAGAAGCAATGTGTTTATAGTTGTTATCGTGTTAATATTTAATAATTAGAATACTGATTATTATATACGCTTACTGACTTACCTTTTGCTGAGTACAGCTTTTTGTAATGAGAGATCATGTGGTCTTCGATAATGCGTTGACTAGTTAGCTTTCCAGTCGAGGCAGGGCAGAGTGCTGGAAAGAAACCAAACATATTGGGCTACCACACATGTACCTATACATTATATATATATATATATATATATATATATATATATATATATATATATATATACACACACACACACACACACATATATATATATATATATATATATATATATATATATATATATATATATACATATATACTATATACTATTTACTATATATATATATATATATATGCCGTAATCTAACTATTAATTCAAACGATGTATACTTTTTTGTCATATAAAAGAGATTTTAATCCTATTACGCACAGATAAAACAATCTCAAAGGAACGTGCATATATATTATTTTTTATTTTTTACAGAAACAATGCTAGTTATACATTAATTTATAGCAATATATTATATCCAAAAAGGTCAGTAGAACACAATCTGCTTTAAAAATGCAGTCTCTTAAGTGCAGCAGCTAGCAGTGAATACCTCGATTTCCATTCATGATTAGAAACACAGTAGAGTATCCCATGCTCAAAAGAAAACAAGTACATCTACAAACATGTACATTACAGTGTTATCTGAATATCCATCCAGAAAAATCTTTTGACTGGTTAATTGTATTTATAAAAGCAGCACATGTTAGCTTATCAACTAGCTAAGCAATGTCGTGGAGCAAAGCTTCTTGGTCGCCATGATTGTTGCTAAGCGTGCGTCATAGAGGCACGTAGCAGTCTCGCGCTCATGAATAATCTACGAGGGGTGGAGCAATCTACAAAGCAGACGTTAAAGCAGCAGGAACAAAATCATCATCGAATTGATTGATTTTTGTACATATTTGACATAGACATTTTTTAAATACCGTCTCCTGACGCCCTAACCTAAACCCTAATCTGATTTGCACAGTTAGTTTTAATCGTAATTATGACAGAAGGTGCCCTTGCACTTGGCCGTCCGGATATTTTATGTGCAGAATCATGGCACATGGTTACATGAAATCTTTCTGCACTGCTTGATCATTATTATTAATAGGCCTTAACAGAAGCAAAGCACAATTTCATGCATTATTAATTGGCTTTGTAAGGACCATTAGGTGGTTCCTATACAGCCAGCTTGCAACACATCATGAAAACCTTACACAACCTTTAATATTCTTTTTTAATCTTATTTACCTTCCCATACACGTTTAAAACAAGGAAAGAAATAACAAAAGCAATACAGAAAGCCCACGTTAATGTGCATTCATATAAGATCTAATTAGAATATTGTAGAATATTATATGCATTGTCAAAAAGTGGACATGCCCAATTTTATGTTTTTTGCACAACATTTCTATACTGTAGATACTGAATGTGATAATGGCACGAAAGCACAACTTGATTTTGTCTCGAAAGCATACTATGGGATAAACAAAAAATATTAATTATTATTGAGATGCAATCGACATTTTTATATGGCCTTGTATGTATTGCATACTGCACACTATCTAACCAGTTAGTACGCACATTAAAACAAGTGCTATTTAGTATTATAACGAATAGATTATTAAACAAATAATAGGCTATTTTAATGTCACCGGGAGTCCAGACAGAATAGATGAATTGTCTAGACTATAAATTAGTGCTGTGGCTGTGTACTATTTTTGACACTCTATTTAGTATGGTAGTACAGGAGTATAGGATTCTGGGCGCAGTCGATGTCTCAACCCCCCACGTGTGTGTATATAGGAATAGACGTTGCATCTGACGAAGGAACTGTCCATGCTGATAGCATCCACTCAGGAACCAGTAAGTACAAAGTGTTCAATGCAGTTTTAATGCAGTTCATTTTATACTATTTTATGTATTATATTTCATGAGCACTTCTATCGATTAAGGGTTTCACCATTGGGGTTTTGAAACAAAGTGGCTGAATGATGAGACGCAATGATGAGTAAAGGGTGTAGCACACATGCTTTCTTTTCACACATAACCCCTGCTTTGTTTCATCTGATTTATCCAATTGCTCCGTTTGTTAATTCTTTGTTAGGTACTCGGTGTGATAATAAGCTACGTAGGTGTGATCAATTAAATGACCATAGAGCTACAATACAGAGGCGTGCGCGGGCACGACGCGCGCTCGCGTGCCGACAAAATTATACTCCAACCTCAGACAATACATTCAAACGACCAGAGGGTTTGCACCCAAGGAGCCAGCTGACACGGATTTAAAATATATAACTAATCCATCAAATGTCGCTTAACAGCTAGTAGCTAATAAACTCTATAACCCAAAAATATCTTTTGGTCGACTGATGAAAAATCACGATGAAATTCCCAGTTGAGAATCCAAGGAAACAAGTCAACTGGAACCCTGAGCAAGGTGGGTGTTTATCTAGAATAATTTATTTATCAACAGCCTGAATTTATTATTGGCACAATTGTTATATCTCATATTAGTTTATTTCTTAATTACTGAAGATTATTTTCTATAATTTCTTAATTTCATGAAATATTTTCCCTGGACATTTTAGTCCATGCTAATTCAATTACTCATTTAAATCATTTGGATTATAATGTGAAAATTTTTTATTATTTTTGTTAAAAGAATTTAAGTTTTTATTGTTGTGCCTGGGTATTAACACATTTGTGGGTGGATGCCTTGAAGAAACGTTCTGTCCATGTGGTGAGTGGTAGCTTTGATTTTATGGTTTATCATACTGAGCCTTTATTATAAAATATAAATTGTAAAATAAATAAAAAGTTTAAATAATAGGATAAAGATTCAGTCAGAAGTGTCTACTACTCTTGAGAAAATGAGCAGTGAACTGCAGAGAAAAGAAGGGAATGCTTTTGCGTCCTCCAAAGGATAATTTCGACAGTGGTCACCTGAAAGTGACGAAACCTGAACATTTCCAGTTATGAATATTAAATGTGATAATGTACTTATGGAAGTATATGAAATATCTAATTTTAGTTGTTCAGTAAGAATGCTAACAATGTTATAAGCCTTTAACTGATTGCTAAATGCATTCATTATACTCAAAGTCCTTCATAGGACACTGCTGAAGGGTCCCTCCCTATCATCTGATGAAATGCCTTAAATGCCACTTTATGCAGGTGTAACTTTCATCACCCAAACTTCCTTTAGCATTTTTGAATCGATCAGGTTTATATACTGTTGGTGATACTATAAGGCAAGCACATTTCTAACATTTACATTAATTAGCATAAATAAGTACTAATTGAGATCATCGTGTCAGTGTCAAGTTAACTTAAATAACATATACATATTTTTTAAATTCCTATATTTTTTAAATCATTGTATATTTGATAACGAGGGTTATTTCATTGTAATAATGTAGATTTCAGTATGCTGTCAACACACTGTAAAATTACATTTTAATCTGCACATGTAACGTGTATGGTCTACCCATATTGCCAGTAGAAATTACAGGAACAAAATGTGTTAATATATCAGATTTTCAAAGGAATTGTATCATGTTGGTCACTGGGTCAAAGCATGGTACAAATGTGCTTGCTAACGGTTTCTGCTCAGCATTACATCATTGGCGTGCTTTGACTCCACCCTCCTGCGTGCCACTAAAGGAAACAATTCCCATAGGTTGGGCAAGGGGGTTTGTCGATACGCATCCTATAATCTTAAAATCTATGTGTCCTTTTCTTTCTCCACAACCCTGCCCTTTTCCAATACATTCTATTATAGGCTGCAGTATGCCTTATTTGAAAATCAGTGCATTTGGTAATTATTTCTCTCTGTTTTGGATGTGTAACCTCACATTGCATGAACAGTAATTCCCACTGAAGCTTTTATTTAGACTCATTGTGCTATAGTATAGGAAAAAAAAGGTTAACCCATGTAATCAAAATGAAACTGTTCTAAATCTAGCCCTAGACTAAAATTGCCCTCAGAGCACTGATGGCTGCTTTAACAAGCAAAACCTTGCAGAAGCTGTATTAAAGCAACACATCATCAGTTGCAATGAATGTTACTTACAGCTTTAATTATAGTTCTCCAGTGGTGTATTTTTGTGAAGTTGTGTATTTCTGTGAATTTCTTTGCAAAGCTCTGATGAAGTGTACTATTGATGTGTAGTGTGGTATCAGTGGCTAACAATAAATGACTAAATAACTAACAATAAATAAATGAATTATTGCCCTTGTGTGTTTAACTTTTTAAGTTGGACAGTTAATGATACAATAGTAAAGCTAATTAAAAGTCTTTGACACATTTTGCACCTTTATTTAAACATTAATAAAAATATGTTCCAGGTATTTCCAGTTTTTCATCAGTTGAATAAATCCTGCTCTTTGTCTGTCATTCTCTCTCTTTAGTGGTGGTTCAGACAAATATGGCCAATTCAAAGAAGCCAAAGCCAGGTGTGGTACAGTCCTCCTTGGTCCAGGCCAGTGTAGCTGCTATACAGAATCCCATGGGCTATGAGGCAAAGGCAAATGAACACTGCCCCCTGCCACGTCTCTCCATCTCCTCACGCTCAGCAAGCATAGTGGCCAGCATGGACGCCATAGTTGATGGCTCAGCCCTTCACTCTGTGATGAAGTGGAAGACTGTGCTGGCTGTGTTCGTGGTGGTAGTGTTCTATCTAGTGGGGGGTGGATTAGTGTTTCAAGCACTAGAGCAGCCCTTTGAGAGTGACCAGAAAAACACCATCACGCAGGAGAAAGCTCTGTTCCTCCAGGGGAACCCGTGTGTATCCCCTGCTGAGCTGGAAGCTTTAATCAAGGTAAGCATTTTGGCTGCCAGTAATTCTTGGAGAAAGCTATTTTATAATATTCATATGAATATTATCATTTACACATGAATATATCAACTAAATGTCTAAGCTCACAAGACTTTTTTGATAATAATATGTTTGATCAAGCCTTGAATGAAGCTGAAGTGAATAAGAATAAGATCAGTGGTTATTTGAGTTACTGTTGAATTTCTATCAGCTCAAACCAGTCTGGCCATTCTCCTCTGACCTCTGGCATTAACAAGGCATTTGCGCCCACAGAACTGCTGCTCACTGGATATTTTCTCTTTTTCGGACCATTCTCTGTAAACCCTGGAGATGGTTGTGCGTGAAAATCCCAGTAGATCAGCAGTTTCTGAAATACTCAGACCAGCCCGTCTGGCACCAACAACCATGCCACGTTCAAAGTCAGTTAAATCACCTTTCTTCCCCATTCCGACGCTCGGTTTGAACTGCAGCAGATCATCTTGACCATGTCTACATGCCTAAATGCATGAGTTGCTGCCATGTGATTGGCTGATTAGAAATTTGCGTTAACGAGCAGTTGGACAGGTGTACCTAATAAAGTGGCCAGTGAGTGTATATAGAATGACATTGTATATTGCAGCATTACAATTACTCTCAATTGAACTAAGGGGCTCACATCTTTTCCAGCAATGCATGGTTTAACACATACATACAGTACAGACCAAAAGTCTGGACACACCTTCTCATTCAAAGAGTTTTCTTTATTTTCATGACTATGAAAATTGTAGATTCACACTGAAGGCATCAAAACTATGAATTAACACATGTGGAATAATATATGGAATTATATACATAACAAAAAAGTGTGAAACAACTGAAAAATGTCCTATTCTAGGTTCTTCAAAGTAGCAACCTTTTGCTTTGATTACTGCTTTGCACACTCTTGGCATTCTCTTGATGAGCTTCAAGAGGTAGTCACCTGAAATGGTCTTCCAACAGTCTTAAAGGAGTTCCCCGAGAGATGTTTGGCACTTGTTGGCCCTTTTGCCTTTACTCTGTGGTCCAGTTAACCCCTAAACAATCTCGATTGGGTTCAGGTCCGGTGACTGTGGAGGCCAGGTCATCTGGCGCAGCACCCCATCACTCTCCTTCTTGGTCAAATAGCCCTGGATGCCTTCAGTGTGACTCTACAATTTTCATAGTCATGAAAATAAAGAAAACTCTTTGAATGAGAAGGTGTGTCCAAACTTTTGGTCTGTACTGTATATAATCAGCTAAAATTCTGATCCGTTGTCTCATATTCCTCTTTTGAGAGCAACAAACACCACATTTATGTGTATGAGATATACTAAAGAGATTTAATATCTTTAATCGATAGCAAAAACAAAAAAATTGGCCTTGCTGTTTCACTATTTAAAACTATATGGTCAAAAGCGTGTGCACACCTGTCTATCAAATCTCCTTTTCCAATACCTTTGTCTTAAATATTTGGTTAATCACATTTTTTATCATATTTCTCACATTTCTGTAGTGGATACTGCTGTTTAAAAAGCCTATTTTTTAGGCTTAGATTTTGACTGTAATTGTGGAGATTTGTGCCCAATAAGGAACATTAAAACTAGGCTAACGCTCTGTTTGGAGCAAATATGTTCTTTCATGCCAATCTTCACAAATTCTGTTTTATGGAGCATAATGACATTGATATGCTGGAGCTTGTCACTCCTCTGTTATTCCTAAAAGATCTCTTACATATTCTCTATCTCCATGCACTGCTCATATATGATCAGGCCACTGACCATATTTACAATCTGCTGAAATTATAACCCTCCTTCAATAACACCTTTGAATGCAAGAGTGCACTTACATGATTCATCACAGGATGTTTCAATAACATCAAATCATTTAAAATCATATTAAAATCTCCCACTAATGTTCCACAGCTTCATACACACAGCCTGTGACCTAGTTTTGACAAAATGTTTTTGTCAACAAGAGTGAATGTTAAGTAACTCAATTTTAATGAAAGTAGCCTACAGAGTGGCCTCAAAAAATTATTGATGAGTTTTCGCCTTCACAAGGTATCTTGTAATTTGATGCCTTGTCACGCTTGTTATGGTGTGTTTGTCTCTTCCTGGTGTGTAAGACCAGTTGGAGTTATGCAGTGCTGTGATTCTGTCAGACAGAAAATGGCATTTTAAGGGGGCTGAGCAGTACTGACTCAGAATGTCCAGTATATATTTTGCAATCCTTCCAGTATGCTGTTTTTTTTTACCTGGGTAGAGATGACTCAGAGAAGACAAAGCATTTTTAATTACATGCTGTATTACATTCTTTTAGCTCTGAGCTGCTTTAACCCTTTTTGCCTTACTGCAGTAACAAAATATTAATTAACACCACCTCTCTATTTATTATTAGCTGAAGCTCTTATTTGATTGTTTGCTCTTGCCATTTTTTTCAGGCTAAATGACACTACAATCATGAATACAAAGTGTTGTTATAACTGTATAAAATAGCATATTGTGTTAAGTAAAAACTAAAACACATTGTGACAGAAAATTGTCTCCTTATATAGAACATTTCACCACTTAAATGATTACACACTTTTTAATCTGGTTCTGTGGGGCATATGCCAAACAAGTATCTTTTAATCTTAACAAATTTAGAAAATATGTGATCAGTTTACACTACATGACCAATCACAAAAACCTTTACCTTGCTGAAGCATGCTTAATCCTGATATTGTGCTTTCTCTTGTGAGTTTCCTTCTGCACTATTGTGTAGAGAAAAAAATATTGAAAGAGAATTATGAGAAACATGGACTGTGAAAACTGTAGTAAAAAGTGTACATTGCCAGGAATCATATCATGTTTTTTTTTTTTTACTTTTTGCAATTCCTATCAACCATTTTCTAACAAACAATAATTTCATATGGAAGACTTGTGTTTACATTTTGCCCACTATACCCCCTTCTAATGTAAACAGATGGATCATAAATTGGATTCAGGGATTGTAGCACATGACAGCTGAAAATAAATTCCTCACAGATTTTCACTGTGGTTTTTAGCACTGTCCTTGATACTTGCTGTCAGGAAAATTAAACTTGCTTGAAAATGCTCTCACAGACCAAGAAACTCACATCACATTAGATATGTCAGTCTATTGTTAGGAGTCTCTCCAAACAAGCCTGCGATAGGGCTAATCGTATAGTGTGCACTTTGTTTAAACAATTTCTACTTCATGTTAAAAGGACAGGAAAGCAGTTAGAAAAGGCTACTTTAATTTACTATAAATGCATGTATACACAATACAAAATGTTAATGAGGTAAATTGCTGAGACTGTAGTGAATATTAAGAATCCTTTCTGCTGAGTGTCTTATTCATCTCATTAAACAGCTTCAGAAAAATATTGAAGATGCAATATTGAATTGGCATGTTTATCCCACCAGTGTGTACTGTATATTTAGTTTATGAACATACATTGTAGTTTCATATGAAAGTGTAGGGTTCAACTGTAGCGAATGCTATTGGTTGCTTTCTGGTAGTCTTAACACAGTAATATTCTTTAGAAATACCAGAAATATTGACTATGGTGTAGTCCCTAAACAAAGTGGCATGTTTTATTAGGATATATATTTAAGAGTCACACCCAGTTTCCTTACCATGATTAGTACAGGAAAAAGTGAATGATGTTGTGTGACTGCTCTTTGCCCTTTTCTTCCTCTTATTCACTCTGTTACATCTGCAGTGATGATGTGATCAGATACATCATCCTAATTTATTTTAGCAGATCTGTCTACTGCTGCTATTGTTTTACAGTAAGATGATGACAGACCTGAGTCCCTCCATCCAACCATCCAACCATCCAACCATCCATCCATCCATCCATCCATCCATCCATCCATCCATCTATCCATCCATCCATCCATCCATCCATCCATCCATCCATCCATCCATCCATCCATCTATCTATCTATCTATCTATCTATCTATCTATCTATCTATCTATCTATCTATCTATCTATCTATCTATCTATCTATTTTATATGAGATTTGTAGCTGTATCTATTCATATTGTCTTTAAATGTCTGTATGGTTTTGTCCTCTTAAGCATTCAATAGATGCGGTCAGTGCTGGGGTTAGTCCTATGGGAGATACGTCCTATAACTCTAGCCACTGGGACCTCGGCAGTGCATTTTTCTTCGCTGGAACCGTCATCACCACCATAGGTAACATTTATTTTACCCTCAATTAAATTTCTTTCATAATTTGTACCACTATGTGCACCTTCTTTTGTTTCACTCTGTTATTGTAAGAGTCTGGCATGATATTATTTATTTGAGCCATTAAAAAGTAAGAAAAGGTAATTGAGGGCATCTTATTTTGCTCTTGTTTATAGACTCTGCTAAATCAAGTGGATTCATGTGGAAGGTTTTGTGGGATTGATTTAATTTGGGAAGATAACTGTGTTTCTGTTATCTATCTGTCAGGAATCCGCCTGCCACGCCTCCTTCAGAGGCTGCCTTTGCCGCTGCGCTCCCAAACACGCAGCGCAAATCGCACACAGCTGAAGCACGTTATCCTCTCATTTCCTGCCACCATATAAACCACTCACTCACCCACATTCCGGGTCCGTTATTGTACGTTCGTGCGTGGTCTGGCAGGATTATGCCGTGTGTTCGCTTGTGCTTCTCCCGCAGCGTGCCTTCTTCGCCCGGACTTCTCGCTCACTCCACGGCGCGTTCGGCTTCCCAGCGCGCCTCGGACTACCGGCGCTTCCCCGTCGCTTCCCTCCGTGCCGCGCTTCCTCCATAACGCACCGTGGATGTTTATTATCTGAACTGCTCCGTTTCCGGATTATCCCGAACTGCACGGGTGTTTTGTGTTGGCTCTGCCCTTGTTCAAATAAAGTCTCTGTTTGCCGTTACTCCGGCTTCCGCCTCTGTGCCACGCCTAACAGAATAACGGACCGCCAGGGTTCGAGTAGCGGTGCGGCTTCGCCCTACATGGACAAGCAAGGCGAGCGAAGGCCCCTGCGTCCGTGGACTTGGACCTCAAACTCTAGAAAAGGCTACTTTAATTTACTATAAATGCATGTATACACAATACAAAATGTTAATGAGGTAAATTGCTGAGACTGTAGTGAATATTAAGAATCCTTTCTGCTGAGTGTCTTATTCATCTCATTAAACAGCTTCAGAAAAATATTGAAGATGCAATATTGAATTGGCATGTTTATCCCACCAGTGTGTACTGTATATTTAGTTTATGAACATACATTGTAGTTTCATATGAAAGTGTAGGGTTCAACTGTAGCGAATGCTATTGGTTGCTTTCTGGTAGTCTTAACACAGTAATATTCTTTAGAAATACCAGAAATATTGACTATGGTGTAGTCCCTAAACAAAGTGGCATGTTTTATTAGGATATATATTTAAGAGTCACACCCAGTTTCCTTACCATGATTAGTACAGGAAAAAGTGAATGATGTTGTGTGACTGCTCTTTGCCCTTTTCTTCCTCTTATTCACTCTGTTACATCTGCAGTGATGATGTGATCAGATACATCATCCTAATTTATTTTAGCAGATCTGTCTACTGCTGCTATTGTTTTACAGTAAGATGATGACAGACCTGAGTCCCTCCATCCAACCATCCATCCATCTATCTATCTATTTTATATGAGATTTGTAGCTGTATCTATTCATATTGTCTTTAAATGTCTGTATGGTTTTGTCCTCTTAAGCATTCAATAGATGCGGTCAGTGCTGGGGTTAGTCCTATGGGAGATACGTCCTATAACTCTAGCCACTGGGACCTCGGCAGTGCATTTTTCTTCGCTGGAACCGTCATCACCACCATAGGTAACATTTATTTTACCCTCAATTAAATTTCTTTCATAATTTGTACCACTATGTGCACCTTCTTTTGTTTCACTCTGTTATTGTAAGAGTCTGGCATGATATTATTTATTTGAGCCATTAAAAAGTAAGAAAAGGTAACTGAGGGCATCTTATTTTGCTCTTGTTTATAGACTCTGCTAAATCAAGTGGATTCATGTGGAAGGTTTTGTGGGATTGATTTAATTTGGGAAGATAACTGTGTTTCTGTTATCTATCTGTCAGGAATCCGCCTGCCACGCCTCCTTCAGAGGCTGCCTTTGCCGCTGCGCGCTCCCAAGCACGCAGCGCAAATCGCACACAGCTGAAGCACGTTATCCTCTCATTTCCTGCCACCATATAAACCACTCACTCACCCACATTCCGGGTCCGTTATTGTACGTTCGTGCGTGGTCTGGCAGGATTATGCCGTGTGTTCGCTTGTGCTTCTCCCGCAGCGTGCCTTCTTCGCCCGGACTTCGCTCACTCCACGGCGCGTTCGGCTTCCCACGCGCGCCTCGGACTACCGACGCTTCCCCGTCGCTTCCCTCCGTGCCGCGCTTCCTCCATAACGCACCGTGGATGTTTATTATCTGAACTGCTCCGTTTCGGATTATCCCGAACTGCACGGGTGTTTTGTGTTGGCTCTGCCCTTGTTCAAATAAAGTCTCTGTTTGCCGTTACTCCGGCTTCCGCCTCTGTGCCACGCCTAACAGAATAACGGACCCCTGAAATAGGAATATCGGACAAAAAGAAAAAGAAAGGACAAAAGAAAAAAAAAAAAAGGAAAAGGACATGATCGGGTTAACGCCGTGGTCCCGGCGCGAGCCGTGTCTCGGAGGTCGGGTTCGTTCTGCCGCGGTCAAGCGGCAGCCAAGCTCCGCCCCCGGGAAAACCCGGAAGCTCGCAGCCGCTCGGCACGCCGCAGCGCCACGCCCCTTCATGGCGTCACAGGACTCGGCTCGCTTCTCCGGCAACAGAGCCGAATGGAGGATTTTTGAGGAGCGTGGATCAATATGTGGAGTTAAACCCAGCGGTTATCCCACTGAAGAGGCGAAAATCGCCTCCACATGTCTCTTCTACCGAGGAATCTCTCCCTTGCCAGAGAGCTGTGGAGCACGATGGCGGGCGAGTTCAGCTCCTGCACCCAGTTCCTCCAGCTTCTCACCAGGGAACTCGGGATAACCACAGCTGATCTCCATCTCCTCTCCCCCGCTGCTGAGAACGCCGTTCCTCATCAGAGCTTCCAGGAGGTTACCACGCTGCTTCAGGCCCTCCAGGTCAGCTCTGCTCCGCCGAAGGTCCTCAAGGGATCTCCGCCGTGCTCCAGGAGATCCAGGCTGGCTCTGTTTCATTCCAGGACCTCCATGAATGCTCGGCTCCGTCCCAAGACCTCCAAGAGAGCCCAGTTCCGCTCCAGGTCTCGAAGAGCCCAGTTCCGCTCCAGGTCTCGAAGAGCTCCGTTCCGCTCAGGTCTCGAAGAGCTCCGTTCCGCTCAGGTCTCCGAAGAGAGCCCAGTTCCGCCCAGGTCTCCGAAGAGAGCCCAGTTCCGCCCAGGTCTCCAAGAGAGCCCAGCCCGCCCAGGTCGCCAAGAGAGCCCAGCCCGCCCAGGTCGCCAAGAGAGCCCAGTTCCGCTCAGGTCTCGAAGAGGCCCAGTTCCGCTCCAGGTCTCCGAAGAGAGCCCAGTTCCGCTCAGGTCTCGAAGAGGCCCAGTTCCGCTCAGGTCTCGAAGAGCCCAGTTCCGCCCAGGTCTCCGAAGAGAGCCCAGCTCCGCCCAGGTCTCCAAGAGAGCCCAGCCCGCCCAGGTCGCCAAGAGAGCCCAGCTCCGCCCAGGTCGCCAAGAGAGCCCAGCTCCGCCTCCAGGTCGCCAAGAGAGCCCAGCTCCGCTCAGGTCTCCGAAGAGAGCCCAGTTCCGCTCAGGTCTCGAAGAGCTCCGTTCCGCTCAGGTCTCGAAGAGGCCCAGTTCCGCTCAGGTCTCGAAGAGGCCCAGCTCCGCTCCCGGTTCCTGACGTAAGCTCCTCTGTGCTCCCAAGTCCCAAGGAGAGCTCGGTTCCAAGCCCATGCATCTCTTCAACCAAAGGGGTCCCGGAGCACACAACTCGTCTCAGAGGCTGCGAAAGGGACGTCGAGCCGCTGCCCGGACTACATCCGGCGACAGCTCGCCCCACAGTCTCCCTGAGGCGAGGCCATCTCTCGTTCCCAGAGCTCTCAACTCCACTCCAAGACTGCGAAGGGACGCCGAGCCGCTGCCCGGACTACATCCGGCGACAGCTCGCCCCACAGTCTCCCTGAGGCGAGGCCATCTCTCGTTCCCAGAGCTCTCACCTCAGTTCCGGGACTGCGAAAGGGATGTCGAACCGCTGCTCCTGGCTTCATCCGGCGGCGGCTCGCCCACAGCCTCTCACAAGGTGACGGCTCGCCCCACAGTCTCCCTGAGGCGAGGCCATCTCTCGTTCCCAGAGCTCTCAACTCCACTCCAAGACTGCGAAGGGACGCCGAGCCGCTGCCCGGACTACATCCGGCGACAGCTCGCCCCACAGTCTCCCTGAGGCGAGGCCATCTCTCGTTCCCAGAGCTCTCAACTCCACTCCAAGACTGCGAAGGGACGCCGAGCCGCTGCCCGGACTACATCCGGCGACAGCTCGCCCCACAGTCTCCCTGAGGCGAGGCCATCTCTCGTTCCCAGAGCTCTCAACTCCACTCCAAGACTGCGAAGGGACGCCGAGCCGCTGCCCGGACTACATCCGGCGACAGCTCGCCCCACAGTCTCCCTGAGGCGAGGCCATCTCTCGTTCCCAGAGCTCTCAACTCCACTCCAAGACTGCGAAGGGACGCCGAGCCGCTGCCCGGACTACATCCGGCGACAGCTCGCCCCACAGTCTCCCTGAGGCGAGGCCATCTCTCGTTCCCAGAGCTCTCAACTCCACTCCAAGACTGCGAAGGGACGCCGAGCCGCTGCCCGGACTACATCCGGCGACAGCTCGCCCCACAGTCTCCCTGAGGCGAGGCCATCTCTCGTTCCCAGAGCTCTCAACTCCACTCCAAGACTGCGAAGGGACGCCGAGCCGCTGCCCGGACTACATCCGGCGACAGCTCGCCCCACAGTCTCCCTGAGGCGAGGCCATCTCTCGTTCCCAGAGCTCTCAACTCCACTCCAAGACTGCGAAGGGACGCCGAGCCGCTGCCCGGACTACATCCGGCGACAGCTCGCCCCACAGTCTCCCAAGAAGTGACGGCTCGCCCCACAGTCTCCCAAGAAGTGACGGCTCGCCCCAGTCTCCCAGACAGCGATGCCATATCTCAGAGCTCCGCTTCCACCGAGAGATCCCCAGAGCTCACATCTCAGTCCCTGGACTGCGAAAGGGACGCCGAGCCGCTGCCCGGACTACATCCGGCGACAGCTCGCCCCACAGTCTCCCTGAGGCGAGGCCATCTCTCGTTCCCAGAGCTCTCAACTCCACTCCAAGACTGCGAAGGGACGCCGAGCCGCTGCCCGGACTACATCCGGCGACAGCTCGCCCCACAGTCTCCCAAGAAGTGACGGCTCGCCCACAGTCTCCCAAGAAGTGACGGCTCGCCCACAGTCTCCCAAGAAGTGACGGCTCGCCCACAGTCTCCCAAGTGACGGCTCGCCCCAGTCTCCCAGACAGCGATGCCATATCTCAGAGCTCCGCTTCCACCGAGAGATCCCCAGAGCTCACATCTCAGTCCCTGGACTGCGAAAGGGACGTCGAGCCGCTGCCCGGACTACATCCGGCGACAGCTCGCCCCACAGTCTCCCTGAGGCGAGGCCATCTCTCGTTCCCAGAGCTCTCAACTCCACTCCAAGACTGCGAAGGGACGCCGAGCCGCTGCCCGGACTACATCCGGCGACAGCTCGCCCCACAGTCTCCCTGAGGCGAGGCCATCTCTCGTTCCCAGAGCTCTCACCTCAGTTCCGGGACTGCGAAAGGGATGTCGAACCGCTGCTCCTGGCTTCATCCGGCGGCGGCTCGCCCACAGTCTCCCAAGTGACGGCTCGCCCACAGTCTCCCTGAGGCGAGGCCATCTCTCGTTCCCAGAGCTCTCAACTCCACCCAAGACTGCGAAGGGACGCCGAGCCGCTGCCCGGACTACATCCGGCGACAGCTCGCCCCACAGTCTCCCAAGTGACGGCTCGCCCACAGTCTCCCAAGTGACGGCTCGCCCACAGTCTCCCAAGTGACGGCTCGCCCCAGTCTCCCAGACAGCGATGCCATATCTCAGAGCTCCGCTTCCACCGAGAGATCCCCAGAGCTCACATCTCAGTCCCTGGACTGCGAAAGGGACGTCGAGCCGCTGCCCGGACTACATCCGGCGACAGCTCGCCCCACAGTCTCCCTGAGGCGAGGCCATCTCTCGTTCCCAGAGCTCTCAACTCCACCCAAGACTGCGAAGGGACGCCGAGCCGCTGCCCGGACTACATCCGGCGACAGCTCGCCCCACAGTCTCCCAAGAAGTGACGGCTCGCCCACGAGCACTCAGTAGGCGAAACCACGCCACAGACCGCCTCTTCCCAAGGGATTCCCAGAGCTCTCACCTCAGTTCCGGGACTGCGAAGGGATGTCGAACCGCTGCTCCTGGCTTCATCCGGCGGCGGCTCGCCCACAGCCTCTCACAAGGTGACGGCTCGCCTCGGGACCCCTCTCACGGTGACATCCTGTCTCCAAGCTCCTGGACGAAGACAGGTCACTCCTGAGCTCCAGGGAAGTTGACGCCGCACCGACGAATCCTGACGAGGTCGCGACTCAACCGCTGTACTCGGTCAGGACGCCGCCCATCTCCGGGCTCCGTCCAGAAGGCCTTCCAGCTGGTAAGCCCGTCGAGCTATGCCCTGCTTCCAGTAGTCACCGAGGTTGTCTCTCCACTCCAGGTCCCCGTGGGTGATGAGGTCCCGTTCCTGTCCTTCCTGGGTAACGCCGTCCGCTCCAGGTTGCTGCCAGGGACGCCTGGCCATGTCAGGTCTCCAGGGCTGCCGCCTCAGCTCCAGACCACCGCAGGGGAGGTCGCTCAGCAGCCGGGTTTCGCTGAGGGCATGGCTCCGCTCCTGGGCTCCGCTGAGGGCAGCACTCCGCCTCCAGTCTCCGCCGATGGTGTCAGCCTGCTCCAGAGCTCCGCGGATGGCATCCTCCGCCTCCTGTCTCCGCCGAGGGCGTCGCTCCGCTCCGGGTCTCCGCAGGGGTCGTCTCTCCGCCTCCTGTCTCCGCCGAGGACGTCGCTCCGCTCCGGGTCTCCGCAGGGGTCGCCTCTCCGCCTCCTGTCTCCGCCGAGGACGCCGCTCCGCTCCGGGTCTCCGCAGGGGTCGTCTCTCCGCCTCCTGTCTCCGCCGAGGGCGTCGCTCCGCTCCGGGTCTCCGCAGGGGTCGTCTCTCCGCCTCCTGTCTCCGCCCAGGACGCCGCCCGCTCCGGGTCTCCGCAGGGGTCGCCTCCGCCTCCTGTCTCCGCCGAGGACGCCGCCCGCCCGGTCTCCGCAGGGGTCGCCTCTCCGCCTCCTGTCTCCGCCCAGGACGCCGCCCGCCCGGGTCTCCGCGGGGTCGTCCCTCCGCCTCCTGTCTCCGCTGGGCCGCCGCCCGCCCAGGGCTCCGTGATGGCCGTCTCTCCGCCTCCAGTCGGCAACAAGGACCTCGCCCCGTTCCTGGCCTCCGCGTGGGGCTGTGTTCCGTCCTGGCTCCGTGACGGTTCCGTCCGGGTCCCTTCGACCCTGGAGGACTGGAGGCCCTCCTCCAGTGCCGGGCCCACCGGGCTGTTGGCGGCTTGGGGCGCCCGTGCCGCCTTTGGGGTGGTGTCAGAATCCGCCTGCCACGCCTCCTTCAGAGGCTGCCTTTGCCGCCGCGCGCCCCAAGCACGCAGCGCAAATCGCACACAGCTGAAGCACGTTATCCTCTCATTTCCTGCCACCATATAAACCACTCACTCACCCACATTCCGGGTCCGTTGTTATGCGTTCGTGCGTGGTCTGGCAGGATTATGCTGTGTGTGTTCGCGCTTGTGCTTCTCCCGCAACGTGCCTTCTTCGCCCGGACTTCTCGCTCACTCCACGGCCGCGTTCGGCTTCCCAGCGCCTCGGACTACCGGCGCTTCCCGTCGCTTCCCTCCGTGCGCGCTTCCTCCATAACGCACCGTGGATGTTTATTATCTGAACTGCTCCGTTTCCGGATTATCCCGAACTGCACGGGTGTTTTTGTGTTGGCTCTGCCCTTGTTCAAATAAAGTCTCTGTTTGCCGTTACTCCGGCTTCCGCCTCTGTGCCACGCCTAACACTATCCATGCAGATTGTGAACACGAAAAGTATACACCAAAATGGAAGTCAATAAACACACTGAAATGTAGTCACGGGTAGTCAGATCTAATGATGTAGTGTGTAACCCTTAGTTTATATTATACAGTCATACAGTTCTGATTCTATTTGAATTTTTTTTCTTGAAGCAGAAATTTTATAAAGATTTGAAATGCAGACAAGCTACATCATCACATGGAAATGAATTCATCTGTTAATGTTTCAATCAGAATTACATGTTGTAGCTTTTGTTACCATCAAAGTATAAAGTTTTTTATGGACAACACATGTTTATTTAATTTGATAAACAGAACTGAACATTTTGTTTTTTTGATATTAAAATGTCTTATTGCACTTGATGACTGTTGTTTTCCAGTAGCTGCATGACTTCGATGAGCATGTTTTGCATTCATTTCATTTCAGCAGTCTGTAATTACTGCCATGGTGTTTCAGTTACATTTTATTTCCTGCGATGACATAAAATTAGTTCTCAAAATAGTTCATGAATCACTGACGTGTTACTTATTTAGAGACAATATTAAAATAATCACTTTTTTTCTACACTCATGTGTACAGGCTACGGGAACATTGCTCCCAGCACTGAGGGTGGCAAGATTTTTTGCATCCTGTATGCCATATTTGGAATTCCTCTGTTTGGGTTCCTACTGGCTGGCATTGGTGATCAACTGGGGACCATGTTTGTTAAGAGCATTTTAAAAGTGGAGAGAATTTTTCGGGTAAACTTTATTAATATTGTTGTTGTTGTTGTTGTGGTGGTTTTTGTTGTTGTTGTAAGTTAGGATTCATGGTATCATCAGTTTGATATGATCTTTATTGCAATTTTATTATATACCAAATTGTTATGGATTTTGCATTTTTTAACTATATTCTACTTTTATTATTTCTTTTCAGCAGAGACATAGGCAGATTAGCCAGACTAAAATTCGTGTTACCTCCACTATTCTCTTTATCCTGGCTGGGTGCATTGTCTTCGTCACTATTCCAGCTGTCATCTTCAAACACATTGAAGGATGGACTACACTGGAGGCCATCTACTTTGTTGTCATTACTCTCACAACTGTTGGTATTGGGGACTATGTAGCAGGTACCGTTGATACCAACATAATGTGTTTTAGGCCTACACTATAGCTCAGTGCTCATCATGGCTAATTTCCCTGCTCAACCATGTCTGATTCCATTCATCATATTATACCCAGGTGTGTTGTAAAATATGAACTTTGGTTGTTTGGGATGTTAAAAAATGTAATGAGATACAATTAATTTGGGGGAATTTCATGTCTCATTTGAGGTTTGGCAAAGAGAAACAAATCATATTCAGTTATTAAACATATAATTCAGTATTATTAATTATTCAGTTACTAGAAAGTTATTTTTAAATTAAACACCATATCATTCTGGCACATCCCAATGTTGAGACACCTAGAAACTCCTGAGGAAGGAATGAAGGAAAAGTGTATGGTGTAAGTTTACTGTAATTACCAGCAGCATTTTACCAACAGTTTCAGGTTTACATTAAAAGCACAAATCAAATTCAAATGTTAACATTTTGCTGTTTATTTACAGGTGGGGACAGAATGATTGAATACAAGAAGTGGTATAAGCCACTAGTTTGGTTCTGGATCTTAGTGGGTTTGGCGTATTTTGCAGCAGTTCTCAGCATGATAGGAGACTGGTTAAGAGTCCTTTCCAAGAAAACTAAGGAGGAGGTAATGAAATAAAGAACACTGCATTATTTTCCTTCTCTTTTATGACATCATCACAGAGTCTTTTTAGAACAAAGGATTAGTTATTCAGTAACAATTTTCACATTAATAATTTAAATCCAAAACTCTTTAGTGGGTAGAAAATATTCTGATGGTAATGATATCCTGCAAATGAGTTGATTATGATGATTTTAATGGATTGACAATAATAGCAACAAAATGGTCATGATCTGGGTAATAATTGTAGAGTACAATCAAAAGTTTAGAAACACCTATTTTTTTCATCATTTTTGAGACAAACACGCATGTTCCTTTTGTATATATGCAACAAAATAGGTAATTTTATTTATTTATTTTCCAAATTTTTTTAGTGAAAAATCAACATTGACAGATACAAAAATGTAAACAGAAATTCTCAGTTTTTCTTTTTAAACAAACACAGAAAGAAAACATCCCCACCCCCAAAACACAGACAAAACCCCAGACAAAGACACACACACACACACACACACACATGCGCACGCACACACACCCCACATCCCCCTGCTTAAACAACTGAAGAAACAGAACAAAGGTCATGCATACAGTCCAATTTTGACCACTTTAGATCTTTAACCAGGTAGCACCCGTAGTCTCCTAAAATAAGAAATAACAGGTTGCCACTTGCAAAAAAAAGTGCCAGTAGAACCCCTCAGTGTATATTTTATTTTCTCCAACTTAAGAAAAAACATTAAGTCTTTAAACCACCGAGAGATGGAAGGACATCCTATTGTTTTCCAGTGAAGAAGTATGCAACGTCTGGCCAATAAAGATGAGAAAGCTAAAACATCTTTGTGTGCAGAACTCAGTGATACCGACTCGGTAACCCCAAATATAGCGATCAGTGGGCATGCGTCAATTGCACTCCAAATATGGAGGACATAACGCTGAAAAAACCTGTCCAGAATGCATGCAATTTCGGGCACAGAAAAAACATATGACTCAAATGACAGGGGGAAGCATGACATCTGTCACATCTGTCCTCAACCCCAGGATAGATCTTTGCCTGCTTCGATTTGGAAAGATGAATTCTGTACAAAACCTTAAACTGAATGAGGCTGAGGCGGGCACAGGAAGTGGTAGTTCGTATCCTCAAAATAGGTAATTTAACAGAATTATTTTAATCAGACTGGCAATATTAGTATCATTTAAATTAAAATACATGTAGCTATATAGTTCATGATTATATTAGAAAATATCCTAACCTATTATATACATGTAGGTTAAATGGAGGGTAATGGTGAAAAGAAATACTAAACCAAAATGTCTACTATTTCATATTTAAACGGCAAGCAATGCCAATTCGATTGTGGTTCGTTGTAACCAACTTACATATAACAAGACACTAGCCACGTTTACATGTACACTTTTTTGTCATTCCGATAAAAATAGTTCTAATTGAAAGATTTGATAGACTGTGCTGTGCTGGTACTTTCAATATGGATGACTTTGTAAAATACACACATTAGCCCATGCGCGTTTTGCCATGTTTTTTTCATGTCCACATGGAGTCTCATTATTTATTATGCGTGCTATTTTTATGTTTTTTTATTATTTTTATTTTTAAGTGTTTCTCTTAATCAAATAACAGCATGAATTTATAGGCATAATACTGCTGGAGGGTATGCGGAAAAGACGGATGCATTAAGCTGAGCTTTTTGGTGGCTATGCATCTCTTATGAGCATCTCAATATGACCCCTCCCTCCTGCAAAAAGCAGAAGCATTTGGATGAAGATCTGTAGTAAGGACTGGTGCGAGCGGGTTATATTGTTGGAATTTAGTGACCCGGAAAGGAAACTAAACGTTTGCACGAGTCGCTAGTCATTCACATGTTTGTGTGGACCAGTAGAGAGATTTATGGTCCCAGAAAAAGAGACTGCCAGAAATCCAATTCCCCTAATTATGTGTGTCGCGGTTGTTTTATACAAAATCGGAAGCTGTGCAGAATACCGTGCTGTGACATATCAATTCCATGTTCATGAGAGCAGGGTAAAAAAGTGTATATCTTCTGCAAGGGAATCATGAATAATAGGCCGATACGAGATCTGATATGGATGCCAGTTGAAGAGAGGCATCCGAAATTGCATGGAGATTTCAGAAAGAGCGTTTTGTCCTATCAATGGCAGTAATCAGTTTAACACATTTACATATCAATATTTTTATTTTGTTTGGTTTATAGAAAGGTTTATCCCACAGCTCTCAAACCAATAATAATTTAATTTGGTTTGGGCACTTTTATTCTGATTGAGGTATATATATAAGGAGCATTTTTTTTCAGATTGGACTTGGATTGCACATACTAACCAGAAGCATATGGCCTAGCTCTGTAAGCATAATTTAGAGAGCTAATAGTCAGCTAAAGTTTTAAATATCATGAAACGGCCTGCAAGTAACCAGTCATTGAACTGCTCTGGGATGAACTGGATCACAAGGACAGAAAGTAATATCCAACAATTGAAGCCTTTGGCAAATTTTACAAGAGGCATTTCAAAGTATTTCAGCTGAATATTTGATGAAACTAAATGTTCAGATGCCAAGAGTGAATAAAGTGGTAAAGGGAGGGTTTTTCAATGAAAATGAAGTTTATTACATTTTCTTTGCCAAGATTTTCTTTTTGAAGTATGAAGTAAATCTTACTGTTAAATTAGTTTGTTGCATATAAAACAAATGAACACTCATGTGCCTTTCAAAAACAATAAAATACTGGGTGTTTCCAAAGTTTTTTGACAGGCACTGTGTGTCAATAGTAAGATGACGCAAATAGACTTGTGTTTTATATACCTTGTGAATATTATGTAATCATAAATCTAAATATTATTATTTGTAACGCATATGTGTATGACATATGCGTTAAAATGACTGACTGTGTGTCTGTCAGGTTGGGGAGTTTAAGGCCCATGCGGCTGAATGGAAGGCGAACGTGCGTGCTGAGCTGCGGGAAACCCGGAGACGCCTCAGTGTAGAGCTCCATGACAAGCTGCAACGTGCTGCCACAATTCGCAGCATGGAACGTCGACGCCTGGGTCTGGAGCAGCGTGCACAATCTCTTGACATTCTCTCTCCAGAGAAAAGAGCCATCTTCTCCAGCTTTGACAGAGGTCGCTTTACCACATCCTCACAGGAGAGCATTGACACAAAGCTAAGCAATCTTCAAATGAAGGCAGAGCCCTATAACAAGGACATGGCCTCAGAGGAAAACATCTTCAACCGCTTTGGCTCTCTCAGCAAGCTGGCCAAGCGCAACAGAAACAAAGACCTGCCACCAAATATCACAGAGGATGCAATGCGACTCAGCAGCAACAGCAGTAATAACACGCTGGCTGAGGAAAGACAGGAGGCTCATGAAGCAGAGGAGCAGGAGGAGGAGGCGACAGAGAAAGAGAACAACACCACGCTCACCAGTCTGCCACAATGCACTGAGCAGCCTGAGCAGCTAAATGGTTTTGTGCCTGCTCAGGCCAATGAGAGAGAGGCAGAGAAAATGGTGGTATAGAGAGCACACCAACCATAGACAAGTCAATGAAAATGTGCAGCAAGTGATTCATGAATGCCACAGAATGTGCCTTTCTGTTTTGTATGATATGGCTTTACTCATTCAGATGAATCATAGTCAATGTCTCTAATTCTCAATCATTTTGGTTGCCAAAAATGTGAGCTATCAGGGGTCATACATTTGTCATTAAAATCGATGAAGCATGCTGTAGGTTTACATTTTCTGAATTATTCATTGCTATTTACAGTGCCTGAGACTGTGATATAGCAAGATTTATCTTCGTTTCAAAGAGGAGCTATGACAATGGCTTTTCAGGAGACATATCCTTGAAGAGAAACTGCTGTCCTTTGTGTTCAGTCATATCTAAGCTGTAAGTTTACAAGAGAGCCATTCACAGACTTTAATACATTTTTGGCTTTTCAGAAAAAAACATTCTTGTTGATTATTTGCCAAAATTCCATTAATAAACAAGAATACAGATAAAGATATAGAATTGCTATTTGGAAATAAATGATTAATGACTGTCAGAATGTTCAACACAATGTATTTACATGGAAATGCAAATCAATGTAACATGAAATATCTACACATCTGTTTTACTCAAGGATCTGTTTGAATAAAAAAAGTGGTTTGTCCAGGGATTATGCAGAACATATATCATGGGCTATTACAGAATTTCACTTGTGCACATCAATAAAACATTTCTTGTTGTTTTAATCAAATTGCGATTGCGTTGGTACATTCAACAAATTGATTGTTATTATTAATTGTTTGTCATGATCAAAATATATAATACTGGTTTCACCTGAATGGTCTCAACCCCCAAAACATTAAGTAATCAGTTCATGGCATAAGTCAATAAATGCAAAATGGTTAAACCAGTTGTCATCTAAAATTTCTATTAAACATTTTTTTTGTAAATGTGACTTGAATTGATAAATTGTGCAGATGAATCTTGAATTTCACTAATGAAGGAGAGTGAATGCCATCAGATCAACCAACTAGTTCTTTGAAATAGGTCAAAGGTGAATCTCGTGAACCTTTAGGTAGTCGTCGACTTACGACCTATGCAACTTACGACCATAAGCCGCGGCGTACAACAGTAAGAAACAAAATGGTGTAGAGATGATACAAATGGCATAAAATGAACAAAGAATATGATGATATATACAGTATAACAATAATAAAAGAAAATTATGATAAAATACTTCTTAAAGATTTTTATCATTTCACAGTACTGTACATATAGCCTACTCTACTTACGACCAAATCGTTTTACTACCAGTCTGTCGGAACCAATCGTGGTCGTAAGTCGACGACTACCTGTATACCATACAGAAGAAATTCAGTCTTGTGCATTTTCAATTATTGTAATCCAAACTGTAGTTTACATCAGGAAATGCTGAAACTGTGCAGTGTCAATTTTTATAACATGACTAAACATTTTGACGATCTTGTTTGTGAACAATGACAAAAGTACTTGTTATACTGATAGCAATGATATGTTCATTGACAAAATACTTACTAAGGATGAACTAAGGCTTTTGCAAGAAATCCAATGTATTATGCTGCTTGTACAAATTGTTTTGAGAATGCACTTACTGGTTTGCAAATATTAAAGATCTGAGAAAGCAACTGAGAAAAACTGTAATTAAATTGCGAGTGGTAGCTTTGTGGCTAAGAGTCTTTTATCACCTTAGATGTTGAAATATTCAACCATCCTGATATCTGATAAAGGCCACCTGATAGATAGATAGATAGATAGATAGATAGATAGATAGATAGATAGATAGATAGATAGATAGATAGATAGATAGGTAGATAGCAGATTTAAAACTGGAACTAAACTTAATAGAAGTGATAATCAATTCATTTGGAACATAATTTCTGCTCAGTGATGCAAGATTAAATGACAGCATGAACACTCAGTTATCATGTTGAGCACAAAATTGGAACACTCAGTATCATAGGACATGCCAGTCTATGTTTTTCCAGCTTAAAGTGAAGCATATTTTACTAGAGCTTTGCGGTAATATTTTGATATTGATATTGTAATGTGATATTGTGATTGAGCTTAAATGCATACTGTATATTTTCCCAGGCATGTGCACATACAATAAGTCTAGTAATGAATCATTTTAGAAATACTGCAAAATTTTACTATATGTAGTAAAAAATTACTGCTGCAACAATTCTAGGTTTGTTTCACTTTTATGCTTTCTTAAATGTTTAGTTGGGTCATTTTACGTGTCTTGGGTTTAAAGAACTAGCGTCAATATATTCATATTCCAACCACTAGAGGGCCTAGAAGTATCAATAAAAGTGTAGTTTGTTGTGTGAAAGTCTGATAAGAATCAGAGAACTAAGCTTTAACCAAGATGTCCTGCTTTTTATGACATGATTTCCTGCTCAATTTCTGATTAGGAATTCAAAAGTTGCTTATTGGGTCATTTAAAAATGCTTTTATTGAAATCTATAATATGCATTTTGGGAACTGTTTTTCTATCATTTGACAAGGTTGCTGACTGAACACAATCTCTGGATCTTGTACCTGAGCTTATACAGAACTCAGCTGAAACAGCCCACTGATAACTCTCATGTTACATGAATAAATATGTTTATGTGTTTGAAGAGGCCTTACTCTAGCTTCATCTGTAAAAATATGGGAAAAACACATGGTTTAACATTGTCAATTCTTTATTAAATTACATTAGCAATGTTACATCTCTGTGCCAGTCTGGACATAACTAATACAGCAAAAAGCCGAGTAAGGAGAAGGAAATGTTGGGTGACAAACTACAGTACCTACATGTGGCAATGGGAACAGGACTGCCCTTGTTTTATCAGCCGGAAGGAAACAGCATAAATGGAAAGGCCAGATGTTTAGTGATAAAAAAGGTAAGGGTTAGAGTTGATTTGGGAGGACAGACAAATGAGCATGTCTGATGAATTTCTGTATTAAATGTAGTCAGATAACTTGGCTTGTACTTATATGTCCATTACTTAGAAATTCTGGTATGTAACCTGATAAGCATTCATTGCTTCTTATTGCTCTTCATGACTATACATACAAATGTATTAACCTTTGCTGTATTATGAACACCTAACTAAAACACCAATTACTACTGGTGCTGCTAACAACAACAATAGTGACAAAAATAATAATGGTTCTGTTATATAATATACTTAGAGAAAGCAATTAAGCAGAGAAAAAATAGAAAACCACTTTTATAAATAGTAAATCACTTTTTGGCCTTCTCCTTAATAAAAGAGAAAGCTTTCAACACTGCTGAGTCATCTAATTTCTAAAAGCTTCTCTGGCAGCGAGCAGCCCGGCAATGTCCCCATATGTTAAGGACAAAGATGATGTAATCCACAAATTAAGATCAGCAACAAGATAACGTCAAGGGCAGTGTGGAGGATGTTAGAATGCAAGATGGAATACAAAGAAGATTACAAGAGCGGTATTTAAAAATTTACAGAAATCCTACTCAGAAAAATAGTGTCACCAGGAAACCCATAGATATCTATTATAACATACATCTCCAGCACCTTGAAAATGTAACAAAACTCTCACCCTTTCTTTTTTCACCATCCTGTGTGTGATTTGTGTGGAAATGGAAATACTATTTTGGCACTTGTTATAAGATTCTATTCAAATAAACTTGATAGCTTCAAATATACAGCAGTTAATTGAACAAAAGGGTCATCATATTTCTTCATTAACACATTAAATATCTGATGTGGACTTTGAATGATTTATGGACATGGTTGATATGAATTGTTTTTTAAAAGAACCTAATAATAGATCAGCAAAAGGAACTGCTTTACATGTCAGCAGACATTCATATTTTGAAAAAAGAAATAAGAAGAGTGTTCAGCTGCAATATTGAATAGCCTTGTGCAGCTGTGTAAAAGTGAAATACCTGAATTGATATAAAAGTATGCTACACATTTATATTTTTCATGTTTTGACACAAACTGTTGGTCAGAATAATAAAACTGATACATAAACTGCTATATATATGATACTGACAATATGGCAGACATTTGGAAATATAATTTATTTTTGAAAGGATTGTATCCACGTAAATTGTGCTTGAAACATTCAAACAAATACAGTAAAGTGACTACTAAGAAAAATAGAAAATTAGGAAGAAGAATGGAATCTTGGAATCAGTATGTGCTCAACAAATGCTGTTACAAGTGATCCCTGTCAAGCATTTTAACCAGAGATTTTAGCATATTGTTCAAACTATATACTGTAACTATAAACCTATAGAGCTAAAATATTTTGCTGTAAGGTACAGTTTGGTGTTGTGTTGCTATTAGGGTTCAGAACTATTAACGATACAGTATATACATAGTATATCATATAGTATATGGTTCACAAAATTATGGCTTACACCATTCAGTGCACCCTCTTGTCTGATAGACTGGGGTTAATTGCCAGCTCTCAGTATGATGGTACAGACAACTTCCATCTTATAGGAAACAAGAAATAATAAGAAACTTTAATTAGTGGTAGGATAAAGGATAAAATCAGTGCACTGATCTGCAGTGAAACTTCTCTATAAGTGAAGAAATGAAGCCAAGCCAGAACAACAAAATGCCCCTGGCACAAAATATACATAAATGCATGTTTTGCAGAAACAAGAGCTTTCAGGCAAAAATCCTTCATTGGCAGTACAAGCAAAGCTCTTTTGTGGATGTAGAATTTAAATATGTTACTATATAATCGATGTATTTATACTGCTAAAGCAAATTGTATCTTTAGTATTTATGTAAATTATTTGTCAACTTATTTAAGTTTTTAAAAACCCTTTTTATATCTTTTTGCTAGAAAACTTAAACGACTCTCTAATCTTCATGTTGCAAAAGAAAACATTAGATATTTTAAAAAACGAATGTAATTTAAATTCCTTTTAATATGTATTATGTAACATAAAACTGAGGTTTAAAAAGAGCTGTTTAAACTAGGAACTAAACATGATTGAAGAAGCTGCAGGAACTAAAGGTCTGTTTGACTCCATCTAGAGTTCAAATAATGAAAAAGCACATTAACCTCATTAATCTAGTCAATTCGAATAAACAATGACCTTATTTGTCCTCCTTTAAACAGAATTGAAATATACAAACGAAGATATACAGACATATTTGTATAAATCTACTGTCAAATGCGTTGAATTGTTTATATCTTTATCAGGAATGTTTGCAATGTACACTTAAAAATGTATTTCAATGTTGATAGGTTCAGAAAAAATATATTCAGTGTACATTAATTGCAGATGTTTTGCAATGGACAATAAATCACAATTGGAAAGCAGATTTTTAACATCTTACAGGATAAAAATATTGTGTCTGCCTTCATTCTTTCTGTCAAACGCTAAACGCTAACCTTTTGTTTTTCCTGGTCTTACAGTGTCCACAGACTCAGTGTTGAGTGGAAGTATTACAACACGCAATAGCACATTGTGGGTGGAAAATTCAGTGTTTATCTTTTACAGTTTTCTGCACCTTATTAGTAAGCAGGTAATTTGAGTAATGTTGTATTTTCCCTAAATTGTAGCCAGATTTAGTCATTGACTAGGGAAAAGACATTGAATATTTCTTTATTTGATTTTCTTGTAGAATAGAAATTAATTTATTGAATAATTTTTTTAATTATTCTGTTTTCAATATACGGATCTCTCTCTCTCTCTCTCTCTCTCTCTCTCTCTCTCTCTCTCTCTCTCCTTCCTTTTACATTTAACATAAATGCATAAACTTTTAACCCTCTTCTTGAGAGCCAGGATTTTTTTTTTTATCAGTACCTAGAATAATGAAAAGTGCAGCAGAGCACTTTCCCCTGAGTTTTAGAACTGCATTCCTGTAAATTGTTATAAACCTGAGACATAAAACAGGGTTTGAATGTTTTGATGCTGTTGCTTCTTCACATGTAATCACTTAGGCCTTTTGGGACGCTGATATCCCAGGGTGCTGATATACAATTTGGTAGAAATGGTACAAACACAATAAAATTCTCAGGCAGCATTATCATGGGTTCACACACCTTTATCTGAGTTATACACCTAGATGAATACAGAAGTTAGTTCACCACCCCTGGAACACAAAATGTAAATTTCTTTGAACAGGCAAATAAATGCAAATGATAAAACTGATTTTGTCAGAGTGTTTAAAAAAACTTGAAAAATAGTAATTAGTATGGAAAACAGATATAAGTTTAAAATTCATCACACAAAAACTTGTACAGTTTTGCTAATAAATATTAATACAGCATGCACTATCTTGTAGAGATCAAAATGAATAATTTCATTTGCAATTCTTTTTTCGTTATTCTTTAGAGTTTTGAGTCATATTGATTGTTATGCAGATATTCAAATGTGGATTTGATGTAACAAGTGTATACTAGTAGAAAACAACTTGCTTAGAGCATGTAAGTTTGTGCTATACATGTGCAAGCTACACATTTATTTGTTTTATTCAATAAAGCAGATTCAGTGGAACTTTGTTTATTCCACATTTCATATTGTAGTCCACATCGAACATATTGCAATGGCTTTAAAGCAGTCAACATGAATTCTATATTGTTTGTTTTTAGGATTGATTTTTTTCCTTTACCTAGGATTGATAGTTTACTGTGGTTTGGCAGTTAGTTTTATTAGATCCATGTTCAAAATGAGATATATGTCAGTACCAACAATCATATATCTGAAATATTCATTATTGTACAGTACAGTAAAAATGTTACAGTATGTTGCTTTAATTTAATCAGATCAGAAGGTCATAGATTTAGTGTTGTAACTCAAGAAATAATGTCTGCTTAAAAGGGACAATAAAGTTATAAAAGTATTGCATTATTATGATTCATTAGAGGAGAAAGATAATCTCAGTAGAGAAACAGCCTTATTTAATCGATACTGACAATTCGTATAAATCTTTAAGATCTCAGTCTTGGCACTTTCAGTCATCAAGCAATACACTATTGGATCTAACACACTATTAATTGTTGTAGTTGCAACAAACACCATGTAGCTGTTTCTTAGTTGTTTGAAAATAGTGCAGTTATCAGTTTCCAACAACCCCCTGACAAACATTACAGCTTGGTATGGGGTGAACGAAACAATGTATACAAGCAACAGAAGCAACAACAGATTGCGGAGCTTTTCACGCTCGCTGGCCACGATGGATACACTTTTCCCGACACACATTATTATCTGGTGAAAACAAAACGCCATCAGAAACAAAGGAATAAGAAATGAGAGTACAACCCGTATTATAGCCATGTGGGCTGTCTGTGAGTCCAAAGGTATCGTCACCTCACATAGTCGCTTGGAAGAGAACTGTTGCAGATTTTTTGTGTATGCCAGGAGGCCGATGTGCAGAGTGATCTCTGTGAGCCACACTAGCATGCTCACCAAGGCTGCTGTTTTCATCTTGTGTGCTCTGGCAAAGTACAGAGGAAAGACCACAGCAAGGTAGCGGTCCATAGAGATACAGCAGAGCAGTCCTGAACCCACATAAAAACTGTTGTACATGATCACTGCGATAAGGCTGCAGAGAGTATCGTTGACTGTCTGCCGCTTAGCCAGCATGATCCATACAGGCAGGCTGATAATATATAACAAGTCAGAAATGGACAGATTGACCAAGTAGACTGACAGGCTGTTTCCTCTACGCATAAGCACGCATGCTATATACAATGACAAACAGTTAGCTGGTAGTCCAAAGATGAAAAAGAGAGAGTAGGCTGCTGGGTACATGTAGGCATCCACCGTGTCATTGTACACACATGAAGATTGGTTTCCATTAAAGGATGTATTTTGGTCCATGACTGCTCCAAGCAAGTTTGTGTCTGAAGAGCACAAGGAAATTATTTTCATGTAGTGCTGCTGGGCTGAATAGGTGTTCCAGTTTATGCAAATTCATTATTTTTTTCCTCATTTTAATAATCAGGTGAATATTCCTTCTATCTTTCTGTTCTATCAAATGACAAAAAAACTGTCATTTGATATGGAACATGTTTTTTCCTGGAACTAACTGATGCTCCTAGAGCAAGTTAATGGGCATGGAAACAAAGCATGCATATAAATGAACAAAATGGGGCCCTTTTTTGAATTATGCTCTGGGCCACAGACAATGTAGGAAAGGAATTTTTTGCTCAACTTGGGTTCCTATAGTTTAATCTCAGCTTCTATAGCCCTTTACAGTCTCTGTATAGGGGTTATTTGAAGATGTCAGACTATTCAGCCAAAAATATACACCAACATGTAGCTGTTTTGTGTTAAACTGACATTACTTAAACATACCTAAGCTTGAGGAGGAGCATTACAATCCACCAGAGGAAGCAATAGATCATCTGTAACATGTCAGAGAGTGTACATCTGTTTCTTTGTCTGCTTATTATTATTATTTTTTTTATGACGCTCTTTATGGCAAAATGTTAACAATACAAATCCCTTAAATACTTTTTCAAGTAAGTGACATTTAATATTTTTTGAAACACACAAAGGTTACAAATATGCAACTCTTTTTCTGACCTGCTTCAATACAAGACAAATAAAAGACATATTTATTATTTATAAACAAATTTGCTCTACCAAAGTTCACACGTTAGATATTTCATGAAAAGGAACTTTTCATGAGTAGGATTGCACAGCATGTTAAATAGGTGGTGCACAGGTCAACACAAGGTCAGTAAAAACCAGCAATATTATATGGAAACAAACTTCAGGGAATGCCTAGTATGGTAACTGTTTAGAGACAGTTTACAATTACTTACAAGTGCTGTTGCAGATACATGTAAATGTTTGAGTATATCCAGGACACTCAGCTTGCCATTGATTATAAACATTTGTGTAAAAAAAATCATCTAAAACATACATATGCAGTGCATTACAATTTGTTTTATTGACCAATACCCCCCCACCCCTCCCTAACCAAACCGACACACACACACAAACATACACACAACCCACCCCCACACAATATGTGCACATTTTTTTGTTACAAATCTACGACAAACTGTTTTTATTTGATCATTCCTTGTATGTTGATATAATTGAGCATTGTAATGTGGTCACCACAGACCCAGTAGAACTCTTTCTTCTTTTATAGATATCACTGATTTTCCTCTTAAAGTAGCGGCCACTGCAAACATAAAGCAGTGGATTAAGACAGCTGTTCAGAAATGCAAAGTATGTGGTGTATTGGGATCCTATATCTAAGACATGATTCCAGCTATCCATATCCAGAAGATTAAGGTTACAAAGTGTATCCAGGAAGGTAAAAATATGGAATGGAACCCAACAAATAAAGAAAAACAGGGTAACAGCAGACACCAGCACCGTGGCCTTCCTGTCATTTCTGTCCTGAGGGTAAACACCATTCCTTCTTTTGTGAAGAACACACAGAATATTACCACTACAGTAAACAATTGCAAGAAGTGGAAGGGCAAAGCCCAACAGGTTCAGTTGAAGATAATGGGCAAGTTTCCAGGAGTCAGATGGGTAATGAATAATGCAGGCTGCAATCTGAAAATCTGGGTCATACTGTACTGTTCTGAAAGTTGCAGTGGGTATGCCCATGATCAGTCCAAAAAGCCAGAGACAAAAACAAATGGCCTTTGCATTTCGTCTCCTCCGCAGCCATCTTGCTTTCATAATCAGCACTAAAGCAAGGTATCGGTCTATGTTCACCATCACCAGCATGTAAATACTAGCATACATGTTGACAATAATGGAAAGGTTAACAGCCTTACAGAGAAACTCTCCGTATGACCAGTAGAAGTAATTGAGA
This sequence comes from Silurus meridionalis, assembly GCF_014805685.1. NCBI lineage: Eukaryota > Metazoa > Chordata > Actinopteri > Siluriformes > Siluridae > Silurus > Silurus meridionalis. The sequence goes on along the minus strand of NC_060891.1, from coordinate 18,150,648 downwards.
ATGTTCATAGCCCAAAATGGTAAACAGGTCAGCAGGATCAAGTCAGCTAGTGCAAGGTTGCCCAGGTAGATCTCAGGCACGTTCCATTTACCCCTCTGGAGAAAGAACACCAACAGTACAAAAACATTGCCCAGAATCCCTGCCAAAGATACAATAAATATGTATGGTGGTACAATAGCATAAAGAATATGCCAGTCTGATGAGTTGAACATTGCAGCAGGGGAAAGTGAAGAATTTTCTAGATGGAATGTTGTTTCAGATTCTCCTTGATCCATTACTCTAAGAATAAAATGCAATTTTTAAAAAGAACATTATTTATCAGCATAACATTACAATATGTATTCTTGTTAGGTGAGGGAAAAAATGACTTACCCTCCTAGTCAGTCTCGATAGTTATCAAACTACTAAAGTACAGTATCCACAGTGGGTAGGCTCTCCTCGATTTCTCTCAGTGCAAAGCTCTTCCTGAATGACTAAGAAGAGAGTAAGCATCAGGGTGTGCATTCCTCCCCTCCCAAGAGTCTCACATGATGAATCTTGTTTATAGTTTAGCCTTCGCATACTTAAATTGCGATCCAAAATGAAAAAAAAAGCATGAATATTGGATGTATAATAAAGGTTTCTGCTGCCCTTTTGTAAATTGTTGTATATCCGCACTATTTTGTATACTATGTACTGTATGTGGTATACATGCATACTGTAAAATATAATGTACCTATGTTTTATATTATTATACTAGGAGAAGTGGTCTTGTACAAACTGATAATGCACCCTGCCACAGTCAATGGGGTCTCACTATAATGGGTTAATGAGGATAAAAATGATATAAATCATATACCTACTGTTTTTACAAACCCAAACGAACACTTATGAACGATTTTGGAGTACTATAGTACACTGTAGTCTGCCATCATCAAAAGTCAGACTGATTTTCATCTCTCCTATACAGTTTCACATACTTGTGCAATCTTTGAATCTAAGACCAAGAGGACCGAAGTTGTTCTGGCAGCTTCTAGTAGCCCAAAACATTACTGAGACTGTTTGTTAAATTATATCTCCATCTCTCTCTATCTATTAATCTATCCAATATAAACAATATAAGCAAGGCACAGATACAAACTTTTTTAAAAGGCTTTATTTGCACCTCAGAAACAAGGAGGTTTACTTTATATATTACAGCCATTTATAACATCAGATCTGATACTTATCTTAAAGAGCATAAACATGACATATGTGATAGTAATACAAAAGTGGCAAATTATAAACAAAAGAAAATTATTTGATAAAAATTGAGACACTGAACAGCCATAAATCAAACCGACTGTGTCGTGTTTCAAATTTGAAATTAACATTGATAGATGGAGTAACAGCAAACAAAGAGAAGCAGTAGATCTGTCAAATATCCAACATTCACATAACAGTAGGGGTCACTGTAGATTCATCTTATGAATCTCATGTTACACCCTTGCGCTCTCTGTATATTTTACACTGGAGTTGATTTTGTGAACCGGATAGACACCCCAGACCCCCCAATTCAGAATCTGTACAAATACTCCTTTAGCCCTTTGCCTGAAGTGTTTTCCGACTATTACATAGAGAAAAGGGTTGAGCGAGCTATTGCTATAACCAAGATAAGTAGAGAGCTGTGTACCTAAATCCAGACCATGTATCCACAGACAACCAGAGATAACATTAAAATAATAAAGTGTGTCCAGGAACATGCAAATCTGGAAAGGAAGCCAGCAGAGAATGAAAACTGACAGGACAACAAGCACCAAGACTGCAGCCTTCCTCTCTGTTACTACTTCTGAGCACCTCCTCACCTGTTTGTCACTCAAAATTGTTATGATATGGTAACTGCAGTAAGAAACAAGGGGTACAGGAATGAGGAAACCCACCACATTGGCTGTCATGTTGTAACGTAGTCTCCACCCGTCATGAGGGTAAGCCATGTAGCAAGCCTCTGCCTCAAGGTCAGGAAAAAACTGCACAGAGCGAAACAACAATGCCGGAAGACTGAGCAGAAAGCCTGTGAGCCAAATGGCCACACAGATAGCCTTTGCATGACTGGTGCCTTTCCGTCTACCCACAGACATAGGCCTCGTCAGAACTAGGTAACGGTCCAGACTGACCAGTGTGAGGAACAGCACGCTGCAGTAGTAGTTCATACCAATTATGAGGCTGACCACTTGGCACATGGGTTGTCCAAAGTACCAGTTGAACTTGTAAATTATAGTAATGACCCAGAAGGGAAGGCAACACATCATGAGGAGATCAGCAGCAGCAAGGTTTCCCAGATAGATGTCTGCCACAGAACAGTGGCCTTTCTGAATGCAGAACACAGCAAGAACAAAGGCATTGCCGATTACACCCAGCACACAGATGAAAGACATGTAGGCTGGCTGTATGGAATAGACCCAATCCCAAGCCTCTGTGCGGTTACATTCCAGTACCTCCCAGTCTGAGAGAACCAGCGATGGAACTGTAGTCACGTTAAAAACCATCATAAAGGCTGCTCCAGTGAATGGATAGATTGAGAAAGAAATGTCACGTTATGAATAATATTTAGGTGCAGAAAGAAAAAATTACGATGTATTGAGAAAAGCAGCGAAAGTCTAGAAGAACTCTGGAAGTCAGAGCTGTGCAGGGCACTGCCTTTATTATAGAGAGGACAAAGGTTGTGCTTGGTTGCTACTGGAGCTAATGAACTCTTTAAATAAATGATGCTGTGATGAACATCAAATGGAGGCAACAGATGGTCGATCTTATCTGCCTGATTTCACACTGGGATAACTGCCATGATAACTGCCCTGCCATAGACCTTTTACTTGTTGCTGGAATAATGAATATTTAATGATAAATCAAGAATCATGTGATCTGTTTCACTTTGTCCTTTATGTCTCATTTGTAACAGTCAATTTATACCAGTGTTATGACCAATTTTGGGAACTCTGGGAACTCATCCATCTACTGTTATGAATCATAAAATATATTTTATATTGTTATTTGGGCAAACTCTTTTTAACCTTCTGGTCTACTATCTAAATATTATGCCCTTAAGCTGTGCAGTGCTGGAATATGAAAATCTAGTTCTTTATAGACTTTGGGTTTGGATTGGATACTGAAATTTCTAGACATAATATTGCAACATATTATTTCAGATTGTAATTACAAGACTTAGATTAGTGTTTACAAATCATGCTCTTTACTAAACACAAAAAGAACATGTTACAGGCGTAACACTTTCCAGATTACCAGTATTCACCCATACAAAATGATGATAAACTCTTGTTTATTACTAACTGTGGTCCTTGTGGTTATGCGTGGGTGATCCACTCACCAGCGTCTGCTTTGACAGCATGTCTCACCGACTGCAGCCTAAGAGAAAACATAAGCCACAACACTTTCCACGTGCGGCAAGACTGTGACACATTATTCAGTGTGACCCATCCTTTAGTTTCTGGAAAATCACTTTAAAGTCTGACTAATGTCGTCTGCACATTTTCAGTCCAGGGCATTTAGAAACTATTTTAGACACCAGTGTGATTTTTCCACTGTAGGTTTCAGTACTACTATTAAAGACACAATTACAAAAAAATAATTAAAGTATAATATTTGAAAAAACAATTAGAATCTGTAAGTATTTATTATTAACATATTACAGCAATTTTATTCTCCTGTCTCTTGGTAACAATGACAATAACAATAAGGTGCATTTTGTTACTTCAAATATAATATATAATTAAGCATACTCAAGATAATATTTGTTTGTTAATTTGTTCATAATTCTTCACATTGACAGTAAATATATATACTATAATTATATAATTTCTTCATTACAGATATGTACATAGGTCTAAACTATTTATTATTTTGTTCATCATTTCCAATAATGTTTTCATTGTATACATTTCGTTCTATAAAACATTACAGAACTGACACAATTTTTTTTAAATAAATCATTATATGAAACTGAAATATGTAAATATATATAGAGATATCATCCTAACACACAGTGTTCATTTTTCCGTCATATCTTAACTAGCCTGAAAGCATTATACTAGTATGGATCTAAATGTATTATGTGGTATGGCTGCTACTGCATTTGGTACATAATACTATGCAATTCTCTGATAACATACAAATACAAAGTCTGTTAAATATCAGAAGATTTTCTTTAAGAAATATACAGTATACTGACAAACATTTACCTAACTAATTAAAAACAGTTCCCACTCAGGCTTTGGTTTTATATATTTTACAAGCAAATTCTTGTTGAGTGATTAATACTTTCTGCTTTTTATCATGCAAATGTTTTCCATGTTGATGAGTGGAGCTCCTTCACTTTCTTTCTGAAGTTTTTGCCAACTATTACATAAAGGATTGGATTGAGCATGCTGTTACTCAATGCCAAATATGTGAATATCTGGTTACAGATTTCCAGGCCACTTTCTAGTGGACACCCACTTAACAAATTAAGTCTCATTAGGATATCTAAAATGGTTACCAGGTGAAAAGGAACCCAACACAGCAGAAAAGCCAGAAGAACAACCAGCACCAGCGCTGTGGCTTTCCTCTCTTTCTTGACTGAGTGCAACCTGTCCATTACTTGCCAGTGTAATGCTTTTATGATCTTGCAGGTGCAGTAGGAAATGACAATTACAGGGATGATGAAGCCCAGCAGGACTAGCAGAATGTCACAGGCCAGTTCCATTGTGTAGCTGGGGTAGGACAGTATGCAGCCAGTGACTGAGTACTCTGAGATGTATTTCACCTCCCTGAAGGTAAGTGTCGGGACACTCAGGATGATTCCCCAAATCCACACAGCCAAGCAGCTCAGCTTGGCATACCAGGGCCGCCTCATTCTTCCATAAGTCAGCGCAAATACCAGCGCCAGATAGCGGTCAGCACTCACCATTACCAAAAAGTAAACACTGCAGTACATGTTCAGTTTCATGCCTGTGTTAACCAAACGACACATTAGGGAGCCAAACTGCCATTCGAATTTACTGGCCACAGTGATGGCCCAGAAAGGGAGGCAAGACATCAGAAGTAGATCAGCTGCTGCCAGGTTACCGAGATATATGTCTGCCACAGAGCAGGCTTTCTTGTGGAGGCAAAATACTAGCAGGACAAAGACATTTCCCAGGATTCCAAGCACAGAGATGGTAAACATGTATACTGGCTGCATGGTGTACAACCAGTCCCATATGTCTGATTCAGGACATTGGCTTTTATTGGTAAGATTGGTGGAAAAGGCTGGGGGTGTTGGTCCTGAGACTTCTGATTCCATTTGGTATCTGTCAAGAAAATATTTTTTTTCATGATTATTTTCCTAAATTTAGCTAGAAAATTAGCTGATAAGTAGCTCAGACATTGTTTGTAATTATAAACCTTTGTACATTAATTCTATAATCCTGTATTCTAAAACTTTATCACAACCACAGTTTTAGCAGTTCTCTTTGACATAAACAGGTTTACAGGATCTATAGAGGAAACAATTAATAATTTTAACAAAACTATTAATAAAAACTGAAAGATGCAACTTGCCAATCTACATAAACAATAGTATCCAATTTATTTTTTTATTTTTTTTATTTAAGCCTTAGAGATTGTCCATTCTGGTAAATTAATTTTTTATGTTCGTGAATTACCATAAGACACAATTGAGGCTTTATTGTAATATTGTTCTCAGCAACAGCGGTGTCAAAAGTACACACATCCTTTACTTAAGTAAAAGTACATATACTCATGTTTTAAAAGACTCTGGTAATAGTTGATGTACTGACTACTAAGTACTTTTTTACTCAAGTTTATGTGAAGTATGGGCTCTGAAATGTACTTAAGTAAAAAGTAGCCATTACTAATACCTATTTTTTTGTCACGCGGGTAACTGGACCTCTCGTCCTATTAATATTATTGCTGTCAAGCGACAAATTATTTTAAATTGTGATTAATCGCACGAATGTAATAAGTTAACTCACAATTAATTGCAAAAATTTTTATCTGTTTTAAATGTACCTTAAATTAAAACTTTTGAAGTTTTTATTACTCTAATCAACATGGGCATGGACAAATATGGATGCTTTATTCAAATGTATGGTTATTATTAGTGAAACCATACTCAACATAGACTATTTAGACAAAATATTCTTCTATGTTTTATAGTAATTATTGTGTTTTAAATTATGTAAATCATCAGCACACCAAACAGAACCTTTGCTATGTTTCCACATGGACAGTTAATGAGGTGATACCGGAGAAACTGATTATATTACATGAAAATCGATTACGTAAACAGAGAATATTTGTTTTTAGATGTAAATTGATGTATTTAAAAGTTGGCATTTTGAGCTTTCTATTCATATATTTATTATGTCTGTGAGGCCAGTATTCACTAACATTCAGGTTGTTTTATTTATGTGTCTGTGAAGAGAGATGACAGGCAGAGACGGCAGAGAGTGCACCCTGTCTGTTTTCTTAATTTCCAAAAGCACATAATTTTTTTCTATTATGAGTGTATACAATTAAAAGTAGACACTTCACAGATTATAATGATGTATTGCTCTTATCTGTATAATCAAAAAAGACAGTAATTTAAGTTTATTTCGATGTTATGCGGAAAAATGCCATGCCGGCGCTTTTGTCGACCCCAGAGGGTTAAATGCCGAATTTTGGTGCTTGATTTGAGACTTGGTGCATCGGTAAAAATGTTTACTGATTAGAATTTTTATTTTTTTATTTTTTTATATTTAAGTAAAGAAAGGACATCATGAATAAATGGTTTTAATTTTGCCTCATATTGATTTATTTATTTTTTTATTATCAAACAGTCAAACAGAAATGTACGCTGCATTAATCGCATATTAATAAAATTAGTGCAGTTAATATAAATTTGAGTTAAACCATTATTAACGTTTTTTCTCATTTTGTAACCTAATGAATGTTTCCAGGTTGAATAACCACTATATAGAACACAAACAGAGAAAATATGATGATCAGGTGATCAGGAATGTTTCTGTTCTCAGTTATGTTTAAATCGCTGACTCCCTCTGTCTCATCCATCTTATTTAGAAAGCTACTTTGTGTAACCAAGTCCACTATTATGATCCAAGTAAACAATTTCTAATTGCTAAAACAACAATTACTCTTTAAGCCTATGGGACACACAAAAGATGTATACGCACCTAGTCTGAGAAGGATTGCTCCAAAAATCAATCCAGATGTTCTACTTTCCTCTGACGGTTTACCACCACTTTCCTTCCCGCTCTACTGTGCACACCACGTCTGACCGCTTTCAAACACAGTGAGCTGAATTTTAAAGCATTCTGAATCTTTTCCCTCCTCTTTCCTTTTTTCACAATTTCCTAGACAAAAGCAGAAAAAGATGTGTTTTTCCCTGAAGCCAAATTTAGTCAGAATCTTTGGTTTAGTGTCTACTTTTATATATTTTCTTTTATTTCTTTACTTTCTTTGTTGACTTTAAAAGACTAATTGTATAATGGCCTAGGTCTGTATTTTAATTCATGATGCTGTAGTAATATGTTTAGATATCCACCAATGCTCCAACTGTTGCAAACAAATATTTGTGAGATGCAAGAGAGGTTGTTGAAATAAAATTATTCAATGCTTTGATGCAATAAATAATGATTTAGTGGGGGAAATCACATGTTTTCACAATCAGTACTCTTGGCTTTACTTTGGCAAGAGACTGAATAACCTGAACCAAAATTAAAAGGGAAAAATGGGAAAAAATGAATGAAAAAAGAATCTGCTTTTGATCTACTATGATCTGTTAGTTAGTTATTTTGTACATTCAGGCATGTACAAAATATGTTCCCCATGCTTGAGTTGAATAAAACATATTTTATTCGACAAGGATGTCTAATGTAATATGTTGCAAGACCAGCTTGCTATACTGGATTCTCAGCAAATACATTTGAACATTTCTTTACATTGTGCCTAAACTAAATGTCAGTTGGTACTACTCAGCATTTCAATGACTTAAAAAAATTCATGATTTATTTATTTTGTGAATTTCCTCACATAATGTTCATCATTGTAATAATCAGTATTATTGACCACAAAGATCTTGAGTGACCACTTAACAGATGTGATCAAATTACATGTATACAGCTAATTGCCATTACTGATCGATGTTGTTACTTATAGTCTGTAAAAGCATTCTCTCAGATTTTCCCTTATGAATCTCATTTCCAGAGATTCTACTTAGAAAAAAAAAAACCAGTAAACTTCTAATTAAAGGATTTTACAGTAGTTTTTATGTGAAGCAATTGTGTGACCATATATCCATATGATTCACAAGGAAGGAGGCTCACCAACATGCCTCCATACACTACTCAGTACACAAGCATTTCGAGGAAAGCATCATGTTAAAAAAAGATCTTCAGACAATTTGGAAAGAAATATGGTTGTGAAAATAAAGAAAGTGTGCTCCACTTTTGTCAAGTGTACTAATTACAGTACAATTCTCCTATGAATCAAAAGAGCTGTGTCGAAACGCTTAGGGAACGCCTCGCGTCGTCCATGCATTGAATCACGTGTGAATTCCGGCCAATAGGCAAGTCGTGACGTCATCGACTGTTGACGTCGCGTAAACCAGAAAGCTACAAAATGGCTGAGCGATGGTAGCGACATTAGCTTCTGAATGTTCAGGTAAGCGATTTTTGTGTGAATCTGTGCAACTATGGCTAAAAAACACTTTCGTCGAGGCAAAAAGGTGCCAAATGGTTGTGGGGCTCGCAGGCTGACCTAGCAGAAGGCATGGAAACAGATAAGTTCTCTCCAGCTACCCCTGTTGGGCCGAGCGCCCGTTCCCATGAAGAATGCACTCGCTCCGGTGTTTTCTTTTCCCGGTGCGTGCGACGTGGAGCTCCGTGTTTCTTCCTCCGAGGAGGATCCAGTGGTGGCTCAGAGAAAAAGGGTTCTCCCGAGGGGGCAGCTCACTCCGTACTATCAAGGTCTCGAGTCGAGCTCTTCGAACCTTATATATATGGAGAGAACACACGTTCCTGTCTCAAGGCCCCGTCCTGCGAGCGCCTTGTCGTCGTGTAACGCTACACCTGTCCAACCTGAAGATTTACGTGTCCGCTACCGGGCCTATTGTACCCCGGGTACTATTGTATTGCGGCCTATTGTACCTGCAGGGCAGTCGCTGGGCATGGTCAGTGCCTTCCTCTACCCTAAAACTGGGTATGTGCCTACGGCTCCCTTACAACCTGTCAGTTTGCAGGCATTCTGCCCTCCTCCTTTCCTAGCTCCAGACCAGGAAAAGCAAAATCGACTGTGTCCAGTGCGACTCTGAGCGAAGGATTCAACCATTTCTGTCCACACAGGCTGCCCAGGTGCTTGTTCAGTCTTTTGTCATTTCAAGACTCGACTACTGCAACTCTTTGCTGGCAGGTCTTCCCCTGAACGCTATTCGTCCACTGCAAATGATCCAAAACGCAGCTGCACGACTCGTGTTCAATCTGCCCAAGTTCTCCCACACCACCCCACTGCTGCGCTCCCTTCACTGGCTTCCAGTAGCTGCACGTATCAGATTCAAAACACTGATGCTTGCCTACAAGGCCAAAAATGGGCCAGTGCCATCTTACCTCAGTGACCTCATCACATCTCGCACTGCACCACGCTGTCTGAGATCCTCCAGCACTGCTCGACTGGTACCACCGTCTCTCCGAATGAAAGGTAAGTACACTTCAAGGGTCTTCTCTGTTCTGGCACCGAGGTGGTGGAATGAACTTCCCCTAGATGTCCGTACAGCAGAGTCCCTGACTATTTTCAAGCGACGACTGAAGACCTACCTCTTCCTGAAATACTTAAATTAGCACTTTCCAAGTTTGTAGAATTCAAGGGTTATATTTATTAAGTTTGTAATCTGACATACCAGTGCTAAATGCCGCAAATGTAAATATAATGTAAATGTAAATGAGCAGATAGATAGTGGATCCTATTACCACATGTTATGAGTCCTCTGGTCTTACCACTCCTTTCGGAGTCAGGGCTCATTCAACCTGGAGTATGGTGGCCTCTACGGCCGGGTCCACGGGGGTTCCCCTACAGGACATATGTAACGCTGGGGGCTGGTCCACCTCTTTGACCTTGATCAGGTTTTACGACCTTGATGCCAGAGTCACTCCTGGCTCCTCTGTCCTGCACGCTGGTGGTGCTCAGACACACTAGGCAGGGACTGGTCAGTATGGCATGATTGGACACTCGTTCCCAAAGCGTTTCCATGCAGCTTGAGTTCCTGAAAGGGAACGTCTCTATGTACGTACAGTGTACTCCACAATTATTGGCACCCTGCTTAAGATGTGGTCGTGGACTTCTAAAAATTCTCTTTTTTTTTAAAACAACATAGAACCCAAATGCAAAAAAAGAGAAAAATCCAACCTTTCATTTAAGTACATAACTTTGGTGGTAAAAAAAATCATACATTTAGAAAAAAAAAAACTTGAAATCATGTGTCCCACAATTATTGGCACCCCTAACAATTCCTCTGAAAAATTTTATTGTTTTTTTTTTTATATATTTTTCTGTAGTTACTAAGGTTGGTCAGGGTATCTAGGGACTTTTAATTAGTAATTCATGATTTCCTGTTTCCCTGGGGTATAAATATGACGTGACACAGAGGCCTAATTCTCTTACCCATTTGTCAACATGGCAAAGACAAGAGAACACACCATTCAAGTAAGGCAGATGTGTGTCGACCTTCATAAGTCAGGCAATGGCTACAAGAAAATAGCCACTCGCCTTAACTTGCCGGTATCTACAGTCAGAGGAATCATTAAGAAGTTTAAAACAACTGGAACAGTGACAAACAAGGCTGGAAGAGGTACCAAGTTTATCTTGCCACAACGCACAGTGAGGAGGATGGTAAGAGAAGTAAAAAAATTTCCCAAGCACACCGTCACAGAATTGCATCAAAGAGTGGCATCTTGGGGTCACAGAGTCTCCAAAACAACCATCAGACGCTCTCTACATGCCAACAAGCTGTTTGGGAGGCATGCAAGGAAAAGCCTTTTCTCACTAACACTCACAAACGTAAACGCCTGGAGTTTGCTAAGCGGTACTGGGACTTCAACTGGGATCGTGTGCTTTGGTCAGATGAGACTAAGATTGAGCTTTTGGCAACAAACACTCTAAGTGGGTCTGGCGAAACAAAAGATGAGTATGCCGAAAAGCACCTTATGCCCACCGTGAAGTATGGTGGAGGATCTGTGATGCTGTGGGCCTGTTTCTCTTCCAAAGGCCCTGGGAACCTTGTTAGGGTGCATGGCATTATGAACGCTTTGAAGTACCAGGATATTTTAAATAAAACCTGATGGCCTCTGCCAGAAAGCTGAAGATGGGTCGTCATTGGGTCTTTCAGCAGGATAATGATCCAAAACATGTGGCAAAATCTACACAAAAGTGGTTCAGCAGTCACAAACTCAAGGTCCTCCCATGGCCATCTCAGTCCCCAGACCTCAACCCAATCGAAAACCTGTGGGGCGAGCTAAAGAGAAGAGTGCATAAGAGAGGACCCAGGACACTGGATGATCTAGAAAGATTGTGCAAAGAAGAATGGTCAAAATCCTCTCTCTGTGTTCTCCAATCTTGTGAAATGTTATAGGAGGAGATTAAGTGCTGTCTTGTTGGCAAAAGGAGGTTGTACAAAGTATTAACATCAGGGGTGCCAATAATTGTGGCACACATGATTTCAAGTTTTTTTTTTTTTTCTAAATGTGTGATTTTTTTACCACCAAAGTAATGTACTTAAATAAAAGGTTGGATTTTTCTCTTTTTTTGCATTTGGGTTCTATGTTGTTTTAAAAAAAAAGGAGAATTTTTTGAAGTCCACGACCACATCTTAAACAGGGGTGCCAATAATTGTGGAGGGCACTGTATGTACAGTTACGTATGTAACCCTAGTTTTCTGAGGGAACAAAATGCTGCGTCAACAGGCCATACTCCCTTACACACTCCTATACTCCCGCTTAACTTCTCTTTTTCAGAAGCTAATGTCGCTACCATCACTCAGCCATTTTGTAGCTTCCTGTGTGATGTCGCCCGCTGATGACATCACGACTTGCCTATTGGCCGGATTTCACACGTGATTCAGAGCGTGGATAACGCGAGTCGTTCCCAAAGCGTTTCAATGCAGCGTCTTTTTCCCTCAGGGAACTAGAGTTACATACGTAACCTAGAGATGTTTTTGTGGTCATTGTCAGTGATCATATTCTCATTACTGGTTTGTACATGTCAACTTGTATTTAATCATCTGTAATGATAGTAACTTAAAATTCCGAAAAATTTATAATGCTTAGAATAGCAAAAGTAGCACTGTTTCCTTTTGTTTAAATTTCACTGTCTCATACTACCTGAAACTTATAATAACAAAGTTGATACTATTTTTCAAAAACCCTGAAAAATCTGATCAGATCCTGTTGGGATGTAAATCAAGAAATTCCACAAACAGTGTGAAATTTTGCAATTTTACCAGACTGCCCAGCTAATATAAATTGTTGTTCTCTAATTGTTCATGACAAATTAAATATTAAATATTAGTAAGGTATTAGGCCTCCACAAGTCATCAGAACAACCCTGAATGTCCAATGTCTTAATGGAGGGATTGTGTCAATATTATATATGTTTAGATTAGTTCTCCAAATCCCTGAAACCAATCCTTCATAAATTATTATTATTCCAAGTTTACATCTTCACATCCTCTGCAAAGCAATATGGACAAGTTGGAGGTTTTTCTGTAACTGCAAAGCAACACCCCAGTCCACTTGCCATATGGCAATTGTCAAGCAGAAAGACCTTCTTTGTCAAATGCACCTGTGTCCATTCAAGTATGCACAGAACTTTTTTCTTTGACTAGTTTATTGTTTTAGCTCTTGTATAACCTATTCATTAAATACTGGATACATAGCAAAATAAAACACTTTACTTTTATTATTCACACAAACATGTACCCTGTATTACAATGTCTTAACTGCATAGTTTTTAGTGGCACACATGAAGCCGTTGGGAATGGTGTGGGGCTTTTCATTTGGAAGTTGTGTGTGATATATCAGTGTATGATTGCTTTATTTGCTAAAATGAGCTTAAAAGAATTAATGAAATATTCGTTAATTCATATTCACTAGTCATCTTACACTAATCATTGTTGTAGTACAGACTTGAGAACACTTGGTACAAGAGAACACTTGGTACAAGAGCCAACACAAAAACACCCGTGCAGTTCGGGATAATCCGGAAACGGAGCAGTTCAGATGATAAACATCCACGGTGCGTTATGGAGGAAGCGCGCACGGAGGGAAGCGACGGGAAGCGCCGGTAGTCCGAGGCGCTGGGAAGCCGAACGCGCCGTGGAGTGAGCGAGAAGTCCGGGCGAAGAAGGCACGCTATGGAGAAGCACAAGCGCGACCACACACAGCATAATCCTGCAAGACCACGCACGAACGCATAACAACGGACCCGGAATGTGGGTGAGTGAGTGGTTTATATGGTGGCAGGAAATGAGAGGATAACGTGCTTCAGCTGTGTGCGATTTGCGCTGCGTGCTTGGGAGCGCGCAGCGGCAAAGGCAGCCTCTGAAGGAGGCGTGGCAGGCGGATTCCTGACACCACCCCCCCCCAAAGGGGCGGCACCGGACGCCCCCAAGCCGCCAACAGCCCGGTGGGCCCGGCACTGGAGGAGGGCCCTCCAGTCCTCCAGGGTCGGCGGGGACCCGGACGGAACCGCCACGGAGCCAGGACGGAACACAGCCCCACGCTGGAGGCCAGGAACGGGGCGAGGTCCTCGTTGCCGACTAGAGGCGGAGAGACGGCCATCACGGAGCCCTGAGCGGAGCGACGGCCCCACGGAGACCCGAGCGAACGACGCCTCGGCGGAGACAGGAGGCGGAGAGACGACCCCGCGGAGACCCGAGCGGAAAGACGCCTCGGCGGAGACAGGAGGCGGAGAGACGACCCCTGCGGAGACCCGGAGCGGAACGACGCCCTCGGCGGAGACAGGAGGCGGAGAGACGACCCCTGCGGAGACCCGGAGCGGAGCGACGCCCTCGGCGGAGACAGGAGGCGGAGAGACGACCCCTGTGGAGACCCGGAGCGGAGTGACAGCCCCGGCGGAGACAGGAGGCGGAGAGACGACCCCTGCGGAGACCCGAGCGGAAAGACGCCTCGGCGGAGACAGGAGGCGGAAAGACGACCCCTGCGGAGACCCGAGCGGAACGACGCCTCGGCGGAGACAGGAGGCGGAGAGACGACCCCTGCGGAGACCCGGAGCGGAGCGACGTCCTCGGCGGAGACAGGAGGCGGAGGAACGCCATCCGTGGAGCTCTGGAGCAGGCTGACACCTTCGGGCGGAGACTGGAGGCGGAGTGCTGCCTCAGCGGAACCCAGGAGCGGAGCCATGCCCTCAGCGAAACCCGCTGCTGAACGACCTCCCCGCGGTGGTCTGGAGCTGAGAGGCGGTAGCCCTGGAGACCTGACATGGCCAGACGCCCCTGGCAGCAACCTGAACGGACCGGCGTTACCCAGGAAGGACAGGAACGGGACCTCATCACCCACGGGACCTGGAGTGGAGAGACAACCTCGGTGACTACTGGAAGCAGGGCATAGCTCGACGGGCTCACCACCTGGAAGGCCTTCTGGACGGAGCCCGGAGATGGAGCGACGCCCCTGACCGAGTACAGCGGTTGAGTCGCGACTGCCAGGATTCGCCGGTGCGACGCCAACTTCCCTGGAGCTCAGGAGTGACCTGTCTTCGCCCAGGAGCTTGGAGACAGGATGTCACCGTGAGAGGGGTCCCGAGGCGAGCCGTCACCTTGTGAGAGGCTGTGGGCGAGCCGCCGCCCGGATGAAGCCAGGAGCAGCGGTTCGACATCCCTTCGCAGTCCCGGAACTGAGGGAGAGCTCTGGGAATCCCTTGGGAAGAGAGACGGTCTGTGACGTAGTTTCGCCTACTGAGTGCTCGTGGGCGAGCCGTCACTTGGGAGACTGTGGGCGAGCTGTCGCTGGATGTAGTCCGGGGCAGCGGCTCGACGTCCCTTTCGCAGTCTTGGAGTGGAGTTGAGAGCTCTGGGGAACGAGAGATGGCCTCGCCTCAGGGAGACTGGGGCGAACCGCCGCCTGTGGAACCCGGGGCAACGGGACGATTTTCACAGTCCAGGGACTGAGATGTGAGCTCTGGGGATCTCTTGGTGGAAGCGGAGCTCTGAGATATGGCATCGCTGTCTGGGAGACTGGGGGGCGAGCCGTAGCCTTCGGTGACGCCTGGGCGACGGGTCGACGCCCTTCGCAGCCTCTGAGACGAGTTGTGTGCTCCGGGACCCCTTTGGTTGAAGAGATGCATGGGCTTGGAACCGAGCCTCCGTGGGACTTGGGAGCACAGAGGAGCTTACGTCAGGAACCGGGAGCGGAGCCGCATTCTCGCCAGGGACCTGAGCAAAGAGGAGCTCTCCTGGAAGCCTAGGCGCTGGAAGGGAGCCGCCTGGAAGCCTAGGAGCGGAGAGGAGCTCGCCAGGAGGCCCTGGGACGAAGCTGAGCCTCGGGACTCTCTGAGCGGGACCGAGCTCGGGACTCTCTGGAGCAGGACCGAGCTCTCGGGACTCTCTGGGACAGAGAGGAGCTCACGGGTCGCTCAGGGACAGAGAGGAGCTCACGGGTCGCTCAGGGACAGAGAGGAGCTCTTCGGAGACCTGAGCGGAACGGAGCTCTTCGGCGACCTGGAGCGGAGCTGGGCCTCTTCGCGACCTGGAGCGGAGCTGGGCTCTTCGGCGACCTGAGCGGAGCTGGGCTCTTCGCGACCTGGAGCGGAGCTGGGCTCTTTCGAGACCTGAGCGGAGCTGGGCCTCTTCGCGACCTGGAGCGGAGCTGGGCTCTCTTGGAGGTCTTGGGACGGAACGGAGCTCTCCTCGGGACACAGGAACGGAGCTGGACCCACCGGAAGGTTCTGGAGCAGAACGGAGAGCTCCTGGAGGTCCTGGAATGAAACAGAGCCAGCCTGGATCTCCTGGAGCACGGCGGAGATCCCTTGAGGACCTTCGCGGAGCAGAGCTGACCTGGAGGGCCTGAAGCAGCGTGGTAACCTCCTGGAAGCT
The DNA here is from genome assembly GCF_014805685.1 of Silurus meridionalis. Taxonomy (NCBI): domain Eukaryota; kingdom Metazoa; phylum Chordata; class Actinopteri; order Siluriformes; family Siluridae; genus Silurus; species Silurus meridionalis. The sequence goes on along the minus strand of NC_060891.1, from coordinate 18,134,537 downwards.
CTGATGAGGAACGGCGTTCTCAGCAGCGGGGGAGAGAAGATGAAGATCAGCTGTGGTTATCCCGAGTTCCCTGGTGAGAAGCTGGAGGAACTGGGTGCAGGAGCTGAACTCGCCCGCCATCGTGCTCCACAGCTCTCTGGCAAGGGAGAGAGATTCCTCGGGTAGAAGAGACATGTGGAGGCGATTTTCGCCTTCAGTGGGATAACCGCTGGGTTTAACTCCACATATTGATCCACGCCTCAAAAATCCTCCATTCGGCTCTGTTGCCGGAGAAGCGAACCGGGAGTCCTGTGACGTCATGAAGGGGGCGTGGCGCTGCCGAGCGTGCCCGAGAAGCGGCTGCGAGCCTCCGGGTTTTCCCGGGGGTGGAGCCTGGCTGCCGCTGACCGCGCTGAACGAACCCGACCTCCGAGACACGGCTCGCGCCGACCACGGCGTTAACCCGATCATGTCCTTTTCCGTCTTTTTCCTCAGGGAACTAGAGTTACATACGTAACCTAGAGATGTTTTTGTGGTCATTGTCAGTGATCATATTCTCATTACTGGCTTGTACATGTCAACTTGTATTTAATCATCTGTAATGATAGTAACTTAAAATTCGAAAAATTTATAATGCTTAGAATAGCAAAAGTAGCACTGTTTTCCTTTTGTTTAAATTTCACTGTCTCATACTACCTGAAACTTATAATAACAAAGTTGATACTATTTTTCAAAAACCCTGAAAAATCTGATCAGATCCTGTTGGGATGTAAATCAAGAAATTCCACAAACAGTGTGAAATTTTGCAATTTTACCAGACTGCCCAGCTAATATAAATTGTTGTTCTCTAATTGTTCATGACAAATTAAAGTAAAAATATTTAAACATTAGTAAGGTATTAGGCCTCCACAAGTCATCAGAACAACCCTGAATGTCCAATGTCTTAATGGAGGGATTGTGTCAATATTATATATGTTTAGATTAGTTCTCCAAATCCTGAAACCAATCCTTCATAAATTATTATTATTCCAAGTTTACATCTTCACATCCTCTGCAAAGCAATATGGACAAGTTGGAGGTTTTTCTGTAACTGCAAAGCAACACCCCAGTCCACTTGCCATATGGCAATTGTCAACAGAAAGACCTTCTTTGTCAAATGCACCTGTTTCCATTCAAGTATGCACAGAACTTTTTTCTTTGACTAGTTTATTGTTTTAGCTCTTGTATAACCTATTCATTAAATACTGGATACATAGCAAACTAAAACACTTTACTTTTATTATTCACACAAACATGTACCCTGTATTACAATGTCTTAACCGCATAGTTTTTAGTGGCACACATGAAGCCGTTGGGAATGGTGTGGGGCTTTTCATTTGGAAGTTGTGTGTGATATATCAGTGTATGATTGCTTTATTTGCTAAAATGAGCTTAAAAGAATTAATGAAATATTCATTAATTCATATTCACTAGTCATCTTACACTAATCATTGTTGTAGTACAGACTTGAGAACACTTGGTACAAGTTAAAAATACACCATGAATGAGATGCCAGTCTACCGCAAGGGCATAACACACATGTTGGCGGTAACAAATGTTTAAAGAGCAAACACACAGGAACAAGAAAAAGCTAAACTCCACAAAGCTTGTGACTAGAGTCTAACTAAGATGGAGCACTGAAAGTGTGAGGCTTCCCATTAATTGCCCATTAATGTAACAATGATACTATATACTGTTACTTTGTGAAAGCATAAGTGGTGCTAATGAAAGTTTTATTTTTCTCTTACAGAGGAAATGGCATGCACTCAGCTGGCTCATGTTATCTCTAAATGTGAAGAGAACATTATTAGCTGTTTCTTAGTGTTACATGCATTCGTTTAATTTGTATAAATGTTGTATGTTTTGCTAACAGCCATATGGTGCTTATGTGTAGTGTTTTCAGGCAAGTGACGTAGCAACCTTTACCAGGTCAATGAATTTTGTTTGCATTTGGTGATATGGGCTTTTATTTCAGAGTCAGGTAAGAAGTAAACACTTGACATAGTGACTCTTAGTCATAGTAAGACAAATATATGACAATGATACTACTCAAACAAAAAAAACATTTATTTTATTTGAAATGAAGGACACACAAGGGGCAGTCGCTGGGCATGGTCAGTGCCTTCCTCTACCCTAAAACTGGGTATGTGCCTACGGCTCCCTTACAACCTGTCGTTTTGCAGGCATTCTGCCCTCCTCCTTTCCTAGCTCCAGACCAGGAAATGCAAAATCTACTGTGTCCAGTGCGACTCTGAGCGAAGGATTCGACCATTTCTGTCCACACAGGCTGCCCAGGTGCTTGTTCAGTCTTTTGTCATTTCAAGACTCAACTACTGCAACTCTCTGCTGGCAGGTCTTCCCCTGAACGCTATTCGTCCACTGCAAATGATCCAAAACGCAGCTGCACGACTCGTGTTCAATCTGCCCAAGTTCTCCCACACCACCCCACTGCTGCGCTCCCTTCACTGGCTTCCAGTAGCTGCACGTATCAGATTCAAAACACTGATGCTTGCAAGGCCAAAAATGGACCAGCGCCATCTTACCTCAGTGACCTCATCACATCTCGCACTGCACCACGCTGTCTGAGATCCTCCAGCACTGCTCGACTGGTACCACCGTCTCTCCGAATGAAAGGTAAGTACACTTCAAGGCTCTTCTCTGTTCTGGCACCGAGGTGGTGGAATGAACTTCCCCTAGATGTCCGTACAGCAGAGTCCCTGACTATTTTCAAGCGACGACTGAAGACCTACCTCTTCCTGAAATACTTAAATTAGCACTTTCCAAGTTTGTAGAATTCAAGGGTTATATTTATTAAGTTTGTAATCTGACATACCAGTGCTAAATGCCGCAAATGTAAATGTAATGTAAATGTAAATGAGCAGATAGATAGTGGATCCTATTACCACATGTTATGAGTCCTCTGGTCTTCCCACTCCTTTCGGAGTCAGGGCTCATTCAACCTGGAGTATGGCGGCCTCTACGGCCGGGTCCACGGGGGTTCCCCTACAGGACATATGTAACGCTGGGGGCTGGTCCACCTCTTTGACCTTCATCAGGTTTTATGACCTTGATGCCAGAGTCACTCCTGGCTCCTCTGTCCTGCACGCTGGTGGTGCTCAGACACACTAGGCAGGGACTGGTCAGTATGGCATGATTGGACACTCGTTCCCAAAGCGTTTCCATGCAGCTTGAGTTCCTGAAAGGGAACGTCTCTATGTACGTATGTACAGTTACGTATGTAACCCTAGTTGTCTGAGGGAACAAGACGCTGCGTCAACAGGCCATACTCCCTTACACACTCCCATACTCCCGCTTAACTTCTCTTTTTCAGAAGCTAATGTTGCTACCATCACTCAGCCATTTTGTAGCTTCCGGCGTGATGTCGCCCGCTGAAGACATCCCGACTTGCCTATTGGCACGTGATTCAGAGCGTGGACAACGCGAGGCGTTCCCAAAGCGTTTCAATGCAGCGTCTTTTTCCCTCAGGCGACTGGAGTTACATACGTAACCTAGAGATGTTTTTGTGGTCATTGTCTGTGATCATATTCTCATTACTGGCTTGTACATGTCAACTTGTATTTAAACATCTGTAATGATAGTAACTTAAAATTACGAAAAATTTAAAATGCTTAGAATAGCAAAAGTAGCACTGTTTTCCTTTTGTTTAAATTTCACTGTCTCATACTACCTGTAACTTATAATAACAAAGTTGATACTATTTTTTAAAAAACACTGAAAAACATAGATACAATCTGATCAGATCCTGTTGGGATGTAAATCAAGAAATTCCACAAACAGTGTGAAATTTTGCAATTTTACCAGAATGCCCAGCTAATATAAATTGTTGTTCTCTAATTGTTCATGACAAATTAAAGTAAAAATATTTAAACACTAGTAAGGTATTAGGCCTCCACAAGTCATCAGAACAACCCTGAATGTCCAATGTCTTAATGGAGGGATTGTGTCAATATTATATATGTTTAGATTAGTTCTCCAAATCCCTGAAACCAATCCTTCATAAATTATTATTATTCCAAGTTTACATCTTCACATCCTCTGCAAAGCAATATGGACAAGTTGGAGGTTTTTCTGTAACTGCAAAGCAACACCCCAGTCCACTTGCCATATGGCAATTGTCAAGCAGAAAGACCTTCTTTGTCAAATGCACCTGTTTCCATTCAAGTATGCACAGAACTTTTTTCTTTGACTAGTTTATTGTTTTAGCTCTTGTATAACCTATTCATTAAATACTGGATACATAGAAAAATAAAACACTTTACTTTTATTATTCACACAAACATGTACCCTGTATTACAATGTCTTAACCGCATAGTTTTTAGTGGCACACATGAAGCCGTTGGGAATGGTGTGGGGCTTTTCATTTGGAAGTTGTGTGTGATATATCAGTGTATGATTGCTTTATTTGCTAAAATGAGCTTAAAAGAATTAATGAAATATTCATTAATTCATATTCACTAGTCATCTTACACTAATCATTGTTGTAGTACAGACTTGAGAACACTTGGTACAAGTTAAAAATACACCATGAATGAGATGCCAGTCTACCGCAAGGGCATAACACACATGTTGGCGGTAACAAATGTTTAAAGAGCAAACACACAGGAACAAGAAAAAGCTAAACTCCACAAAGCTTGTGACTAGAGTCTAACTAAGATGGAGCACTGAAAGTGTGAGGCTTCCCATTAATTGCCCATTAATGTAACAATGATACTATATACTGTTACTTTGTGAAAGCATAAGTGGTGCTAATGAAAGTTTTATTTTTCTCTTACAGAGGAAATGGCATGCACTCAGCTGGCTCATGTTATCTCTAAATGTGAAGAGAACATTATTAGCTGTTTCTTAGTGTTACATGCATTCGTTTAATTTGTATAAATGTTGTATGTTTTGCTAACAGCCATATGGTGCTTATGTGTAGTGTTTTCAGGCAAGTGACGTAGCAACCTTTACCAGGTCAATGAATTTTGTTTGCATTTGGTGATATGGGCTTTTATTTCAGAGTCAGGTAAGAAGTAAACACTTGACATAGTGACTCTTAGTCATAGTAAGACAAATATATGACAATGATACTACTCAAACAAAAAAAACATTTATTTTATTTGAAATGAAGGACACACACTGAGTATGTGTGCTTTCTGATAATTATATATATTTACTGTAGAACTTAAGTTTCCACACTAGTGATGTTTTTTTTACCTCTCAGAATGCAGAAATCAGCCAATTCTGCCATTCTTTCATTTATTTTTTTTTTTACCAAAAAAATTGTTATTTTTAAACAACTAGCAAATAATGGTTATTTACCGTTGGCAAACTTTGTGGGACACCAAAACTTTCCATTCCAAACACTGAACTGTCCCCATGTTTGCACAGGAAACCTCAGATGGGTGCACTTTCCAAGCACGCTGACACACAGGCACCTAATTATGGCTACTTAAAATAACCCTAAAAATACTAAAAAGAAGAATATGTAAGATGAAAAGCAATTTTAATTCTGCACTGAATCCGCATAAATCTGCATTTAAAGCTTAAAAACAGACAACTATAACTTTTAATGTTCCAATTATTTAATTCTGTCAACAGTATCAAAGAAAGCCTTTTTTTCCAGTATTTTGGGTCGAGCTGGTTGTAAATAGTTGTAACTGCATTGTGTTATTGTTTTTCCCAACACAAACTGTTTCCAATAAATCACACTAATATGTCTGTAAGCTTTCTAGGCGTCACCACAGGGGTAAGTTATGAGGCTCTGCCAACTTCCACAAGGGCAGGGAGAGCAAAAGTCAGCAAGATAGATTTAGCAACAAACAGAGGCAAAACACCTCTGGAGAACAGATTATCTTAACCCTATATGAGATATTTGCCAATTTTGCACTGTAAATCGGTTTTTGATATGACGTAGTGTATTAGCACTAGAATGTTATTTATATGTAAAAAATATATATAAATAATAAGTTAGATTCTTAATGTTTGGATAACTGCAACATTTCATTACAAATATTTGCCATGTACAGTAACTTATTTCCTTCCAAGTATTTAAAGGCTCTGTGATTAATCAAAAAGGAATGCCATCTGTGCAAAGAAGAATTTTGCATATGTACTAAAAACCAAGTATTAAAATGTGATGTTTAAACCCATATAAGTACAGGAACACATCATATGCGCTCATCTTTTAGGGTAACGACACTGTCTAAAGTGACATTCTGAAGTTATGTAAATAATGCTAATGTTATCATCATTTACAAAAATGATGCTCTATTAACCCAAAGTAGACACTTTGGATTAGGCCTGAATGACGTCAAATGCGTCTAAACAAAAACCGAGCCCAAATATTTGTGGCGTGATTAAAAAAAACTGTAGAAATTACTAATTTAACTTTGAGAGCTTCATCCTGTTTACATTCTTTATATTATAGTGCCCTCTGGTGGCTAGAAAAGGTGTCATTTCACACCATGTATGCAAAAGTAGATTAAAGGAGATTAAAATAACAAAAAATTACAAAACAATCAGAATAAAATTAATAAATAGGAGATTGCTGGGCAAAGTAGTCTTATTAAAGTAAAAAGTTATTTCACAAGAATAAATCATCTGCTACTTTACTTTTAAAATCAAAATGACTTTTTATATACAATTTGTATACTTTAAATTTTCTTTCGGCTTCTCCCGTTAGGGGTCGCCACAGCGGACCATACGCATGTTTGATTTGGCACGTTTTTACGCTGGATGCCCTTCCTAACGCAACCCTCCCCATTTATACATTTTTTAATTGATGTTTTATATTAGTATATGTATTTGTCACTCACAATGAAAAGAATAGTCCACAAAATTGTGTAAATTAGATTAAAACACATACTGATTACTTTATTAGCAACATTTATACACTTACTCAGTCACGTAATTTATTTATTTTTTTTTATTTCTTTTATTAGCCAATGGCGAAGCAGCAATTTAATGCATCAAATCGTGCAGATACAGGACAGCAGCTTTGGGAAATTAAATTGGGTAAAATGGTGAGCTAAATGATTTTGACCATGGCATGAATATTGGTGCCAGAGAAATGGATTTGGGTATTTCTATTACTCTTGATCTTTAATTTTCATGCACAACAGTCTCCCTCAGAGTTTACTCAAAATGGTGCAAAGAAGGAAAAACATTCGCTGAGTGGTTGCCCTGCAGATAAAACACCTTCTTGATGAGAAATGTCAACTGAGAATGGACAAAATGGTGAGTAGGAAAACATCATAGAATGTCGATTCTTGAGGGAGACAACCTTCAACGGTAAAGGACCACACAGGTTTCCACTTTTGTCAGCCGAGAACATAAACCACAGCAGTTTGCAAAAAAAAAAAAAACTAAACAGTTGATCACTAGAAAAGAAAAGCCTGGTCTGATCAATCTCAATTACTGGATACACATGGAATCAGAATTTTATGTCAACAGCAAGCATCCATGGACTCAACCTGCTTTGTGTCAACAGTCCATGTTGGTGGAGGTGGTGTAGAAATGTTTTTTTGCACACTTTGGGCTTACTGATTAATCATTGCTAGAATGCCACAGTCGATTTCTGTGGATCCCCTTATGGCCCGAATATTTGAATGCCTACTTCCAGCATTGTTCTTCAGTGATGTTTCCATCTTGCTGAATCAATTAAAAAACATTTTAAGCTATGTTGAGTGCAAAAGGAGACCCAATGTTAGTATAGAGACAATAAGTGCTCAATGAGTGTAAATATAATGCATTGTGTGCTGTTACAGATTACAGATCTATAACCAGGTTATGTAACATTTGTACATTTAAATAAAATATAAAATATGTAAAATATGTCTGTGTCAAGTTCAAAGATTCTCAAACTTTGTAATCATTACTGTTATTCAATTCACCACGCAAATGTGATTGTCTATAAATAACCTGCATTTACTGAAATTTTACATTGTAATATTAATATGAATATGTGCTGCATAGAAAGGGGAAGTTAAACATAAGTATTTTTGGTCACACTGTAAAACATCTTAATAAAAGTCAAATGGAATGTCTCCTTTGTTTCTGTCCAAATGAATTGTACCTTTGCCACTTCTCCAAATGTTGTATAATGTGTCACCAGCTGAGAAATAAGAGACTTTCTTTTGTGAAAAAGTACATAGAAGGTCGATTTTTAGTCTAAGCTCTGACAGATTGAGGCAGTGTGGGTGGCTGTCATTTGAGAGCAGCTGGGAAAAGATTCAGCTAAAAATTTTTAAAGAATCAACATTAATATTTAAATATTCATTTAATATTTATGACATAATTATGCAGGAATAATGATGACCAGTGTTAAGCACTGCCAAGATGTTTTCATGTCTAAAAATTTTTTTTTTTTACTTCATTCGAATCAGCTTGCAGGTAACCTACAGTAGTATGAACCACATTATGATGCAATAGATGTAAAGGATTGCTATGGTTCGAGAGAAATTCCTGTGTTATTACTGTAGGTCTGAGCTGACAGAATGTGTCCAAAAACACTGACCCACATTAGCATATGGAAACAAAAAACTGCCTGTACCTAGCTGTCAGACTGAAGACAGAAAGCAATGTAATGGTGCATTTCAGCAAGTTCCATGTTTTAGTGCACACTCTCTGCTTATCGGTATGAAAACTTTAGGGTTGTTTCTAACCAAAGCAGTCTATTAATTAATATGACTGATAATAAGAAGGAATTTCCACACCATGATCTGCATTTTAGGAACTTAGTGGCAATTTATTAAATGTGAAGTAAATCAATAACAACAGCAAGTGCATCATTTTGGCAAAAGAGGGCTGAGTAGAGGATGGCCTCCAGAAAAGAATTCCCAATAAATCACTTAAATCTTATAATCAATTACAATCATAATTTCCATTATGACTGAAGTCCATTACTATGTAAACAGTGTTGGAAGTGTTAAATTTCTTCTGTTACCAATAACGGTATATTACGATTTACCGTTTAACTGCATTTAAACCATTTCCCTTTGGGAGCCCATTAGAGAGCCAGAAGCCATTTAAGTGCCCTGTCTACATATCCCACCTAACCTTCTCCATGGCAACTCATTTTAAAATACCACTATAATTGAACATAATGCGCGTTTATGGCTTTTTTCCTGGGTGGTTCTCCTCATCGAGAAAAAGGAAACCAGCTGGATGAAAAATGAAAGGGTCAACAGCTAGGGCACCATCATCTGGAGTTTCCTTGGCTGAAGAAGAGTCATCAAATGTCCTTAATTAGACAGGCTTAATCACCATAGCAACAACTGGATTGCATAACAGATTTTGACTCACACAGAAATTGGATTCTAGAATAAGGAGCTTTGAATAATATTTACAAACAACTTGAAAAAAGGGTACCTGATGCAAAAATATTTAAATATCTACCTTTTAACATCAATCAAATAGCATTTTAAACATAAAGTGTTATACAAAGTAGCGTTGCAGGATTTTATACAGCAATAAATGTTTAACTGTTGAATTTTTTTTTAATATAGAACACATTCACCTTTTTATCATAATAACTAGACAAGTGTGGCTTTAGTGTTGTTAATTAATACACGAACCATTTTGTGTGTGTGTGTGTGTGTGTACACGCCCCCCTCTTCCCTTTAATGTGTAAAGATTTGCTGCCCTGTCATCCAAATAATTGAGGAACACTCCTCTTAATTGCTTCTAAGGTCTTCAGGGATACTGAAGTAGGTTCAACACATAAAGCCAGTTAATCCATATTCAGAATAAACAAACACTGCTCACTGAAGTGTAAGCTTCCAAATAATGTTGCAAAAAGTAAAAATGTTGTGTGCAAATTCTGATTATTATTGACCCAATGGATTTCATCACAACTAACCCCTCAGTCTGTACAGTTCAGTTCAAGTAAAATGTCTTCAAACGGACAGATCAGAAAGTGAACGCATAAACAACTCCCACTACCACAATGTTCCCAATGGTGGCAATGATCGCGATCCACAGCCAGATAGCATCAGTGGAGACCCGCTGGTGCTCATCATGTTGAGTCTGAACTAAGGTAATGGGAGCTGCATTGACACTGGCAGACGAGTTGAAGAGGGAATGTTCAGTGCTGTAGTCATCATTGGGTGATGAGTCCATAAATGCTCCTGTCATAACTGGGATCTGTATAAAAGAAATGTCAAAAAGGTTCAAATTGAACTCATGTTAGCTTGACTACTGGTACATAGAACATGCTTTTCATGCTTAAATAGTTAAACATAAATACACAGAATTTTAATCTACTAAATTCATTCATAGATCTGTGCTATGCTCACTGAGATAAAAGAGATACTTAATTGTCCATTTAGCTCAGTGTGTCATTAACAAGCAGAACACATTAAGTGAAGGACACATTTTGAGAACAAGTCATTTTATTGGCACAATCTCCATTTAGAAAAAAAAATACTATTCCATTAATTCTTCTTGAAAGACATTTGCATATCCTTATGAAACTGATTATTTAAGCTTACCTAAATCATATCAAAGAGCAGTTTGCAAATTGGAACACACCTTCTATATCAAGCATTTTATTTTCACACAGGCAGGGCCAGTGGTGTGAACTTATAAGTATTTATTGAGTAATTAATATTTCAAAAATAAATTTAAAGTAATTAATTCAAAACAATTACTGTCCTTAGGAAGGCTTAGTTCAATATCTCAAGCATGAGATATGATGGGACATGATGGGAAGAAGCACCTTAGGAAGGCTTAGTTCAATATCTCAAGCATGGGATATGATGGGACATGATGGGAGAAGCACAATCCTAACCTGGAAATAACTGGTTGACAGGATTAATTCGAAGTTATGGAAAGACTCTAAAAAGTTTTTTGGCATGAAATTGGATGACTCATCCTTACATTTAAATTCATGGCATGAAAAGATGTTAGTGTCCTTTGCAGGTTACTTGTAATCTTTTTTATAGTTTTATGACTTATGGCCAGCAACTACAGCAGTATGTTTTAAAAAAGTTAAAAGAAAAAAAAAAACAAGGAAAGAAAACAGAGGTGCCAAAGACAGAGAAATAACATTAGCAATACTGTACAGTTTATATTTTTTACATATCTGTACAACTAACACATTTCATGCTCATATTATAATGGCAAAAATAATCACAGTTTCACAGTGAAATGGGCTGATAGGCATTAGTCACTATAGGGGCTTCTTCAGCATAACCTTAACACAGAGTGAGTATGAAATAATTTTGATTATGTGAAGTATTTTTGAAAATGTAATTATGATTCAACTATTGTGTACAACAGGTAATGTGCCAAAAGACATGGTTTAACGTGCCTTAACCTTGACTAATGCATTGTAAGTTATTGATTTCTAACCTCAAAAATTGCTGCTGTATAGTTAGTAGTGTACAAGTACTGAAAGCTCACACCTTGCCCATGAATGCAATATAATTATTCTTATTTATTCGAAATCAGTATACAGTCATGCCATGTGTGGTGTTATTTTACAACATATTAAATTGTAACAGGTTGGTACTCAGCCTATGCAGTCTACATAATATAGCATAAAGTCTTTAAAAAGTGATCAAGTCATTTACTATGTTTGTTTAGGTTACTTCAATCTAAAAAGATATTTTAAGTTATCTTTTAGAGACTGAAAGTCAGAGTTTATGTAAACTGCTCTATCTGGGACTTGCATGATGTGGTTGTCTCAGTGGGCAAACAGTAATAGAAGTAATTACTATAAGTCCTGTGTGACCATCCGGAAGCACTTGAGAAATTATGTAAGAGTAAAGACTCAGACATTTACATTTTCAATACTTTTAAGACCCTCACAATGTTTAATTGGAAGTACTATACCACTGTTTTGCTTTTCGTTATCTCTGTTGTAACATGTATGACACTTGTTTAGGCAAAGGACTATTCGGTACACAGTATAAGCCATAAAACACATTTTACATTCTTCTTGTTGTTGTTGTTGCTGTTATTGTATTATTTGTTATTATTTATTATTTCACAGCTTAAATGAATTAATAATGACGGATATTATTCTAGGAGTTTAAGATGTTAAACATGGGATCAATAAAGAAGATATCAGGAGAGAACAAAATATTAACATGAAAATGTTAGTTCACTTTACTATTTTCACATAGCTACTACAACTAAGCTAATAAAGCTGCACATGGTTATTTGAAAAATGTAATAAAATTACTATATTCATCACACATACATAATGTTTTACATATTTTCAATATTTACTCATATAAACCCTGCTGTTAATTGATCAGGCAGATTTCCATTCATTCATTTATTTACATGATGTAACTGATTTAACTATTTTAACATGCTTTGAATGAGGCACAGCATTGCAAGCACCACTTCTAAAAAATTAAAATGCAATGGTAGCACAGTAAAAATTTCAGGAATGGAACAGGAAGAAAATTGGATGAGAGCCACTTTTTCTGATTCATTATGCCTTTTCAAATAATGCATGACAATATGGTTGAAGAAGTGTGCATGTATTAGATAGACCTCAGATGTGAAAGTGCTGCTTAGATTTATAGCCTGTCACTTTGATTATTTCATGCACATTGCCTACAGATTCAACCTTAAAATAACACAATGGTGGCATCCTACTACTGCCATTGTCACAACACATAAACTGAAGCACATTACTCCTTAGTCCTAAGTGTTCTACCTGCTCTGCATTATTCAGACACTTGTTCTTTCCCTAATATTAATTATCTGAGGAACTTAAATTAACAAAATTTCAGAACTATTTCTATATCAGCTGAATTAGTGGTGCTTTAGACACATGTGAAAGAGAAAAATGGGCATTTATTAAACTTTGGCTTAATTCAGTAATATTCCTAGCCCATTCTTCAAGGTATATTTGGTCAGTGTTATTTCTCAAAGGAAACATTTTATATGCCATTATGAATATTTAATATATGTTTTATAGGCTCTAAATTTATATCTATTTTAGCCTCTATTTTTTAAACCTGACACCACAATCATCCTTTTCACTTGTGAGCAACAAAACGTTACTTTGAATAGCATAATACTTTGAATAAACTGTAGTGTATAACCACATTCATGTAAATCTGTGAAAGCGCCTGTCGGTCCCTTTAAAAGTTCTCTTCACGTAGTCAGTTGTCTGAAGCCTGTTGCTAGGGTGACACGCTTAGCAGCAAAATAGATCTTACTGATAACTGAAGGAGGCAGACAAAAGAGAGTTGTGTGTTCTGCAGCACTTAGTCGATACTATTCTTTTGGATGCTAAGTCACAATGCCAGAACTGCAAATGCCCTTCTGAGTACTGAATACAAAAGAGATTTAGTGATGTTTGTTTAATATTACTGTTAGAATACATTACTTACATTTCATTTATTGTGTATTGAGTTTTTGATAAAAAATAATTACAAATAAATATACAAAATGAGAAAAAAAGTTTTAGTAAACATTGCCATACTTTTAAAGTAATACATATATTTATTGTTATAGTTTGCTTCATTGTAAATATTATTCTATGCTTTGGTAAGCTGCTGTGACCAAATTCTGGTACCAAATTATATTTGGGTTGAATTGTGACTGTTTTTATATATTTGGTTTGTATATCCCTCACAAGGTATTACTGCAGAACTCTGCAGAACACTGTAGCTCTGTCAAAAAATGAACACATGCAGGTATAAATTTAATGGGCTGGTATCTGACATGGTGAAACAATCTGGACCTGTTATTTAACAGAAAATGTGATTGTCTAATGTCCCCTCTGTAAATATTCTAAAATAAATGTTAATTCTTGTTTTTTGCTATTTTTGTTAATACATTTTGGGTTTGATATCAAAAGATAAATATGAATTATTAGATCAGAATTTTACAACAAGATGACATCTTTGAGCACGGTGCCTTCATTGGCAGCTCACCCAATTATTAGGTAAGCTAAGGTACCGGAAATGACATACTTAATATAAGTAAATCACACAATTTGGTCTCATATCCCTTACTTGCAATAACTACATCGCAATCCACTCACATATGCAAACCTTTTCTGAATTCTTCTATCATAATACCCTAAACATTGTCCTGCTGCATGATGAAGTTCCTTATAATTTGATTTAATGCACTTCATTGTAAATTGGTCACATAACATTTCTGTAGACTTCTGAATTTATTCTGCTGTTTTTTCATCAGTAAAGATTAGTGAGCCAGCAGCAGGCATTTCATCCCAAGCCATGACACTAACACCACTGTGCTTGACTAATGAGCTCATATGTTTTGGATCATGTGCAGATCCCTTTATCATTACTTTGACCTTTCCAACATTTGGTAGAATTAATCTTGGGTTTAGAGCTTTTGTGGCTCATCTGTCTATTTGTTTGTGACACATTGATCTTAATACTGATGGATTTTTGCATCTTGTGTTATGGTCTCCATATTCCTGCTCTTTTTTTAAAAGTACATTGTAATACCAATCACCAAACATATTTAAAAACTACATATCATGCATATTACTGTATAGAAGAATCTAATCCAGTCTAGTGAGTATTTCCCAACTGTGTTGAATGTTGTATTAAATGCTTGTTATGTGAATACTGATTAAGTCTCTAAAGGCTATGCAGGCAGAACAATTCTAAATGTGCTCTGATGGCATTATACTGTCAATGTCAAAGTCTTAACCACAATTCACCCAAGGCAAGCGCATACATTTTTCATGCAAATATGAAATGTGCGTGGGTGATCGTTATCTAAATGCACATCAACATGTATTTGAGGACAACCAGGTCATATAGCTGCTAGCTTAAAACTACAATAAGCACTAGGATTTCAAATTGCAAGGTCTAATGTAAAATTTTACATTATGATAGTGATTGCCTACAACATTAAATCGGGATCCATTTCATGTTATGTAAAGTGCACACACCAGTGGGGATAGAGGCAAGTCAGTGATATGCAGTAATGCAAGAGAAAATAATCAAAGTGTTTGACTTCCATTAAATAAATGTTAAGCTGTATGTTAATATTCAAAATACTGGTAATCAAATGATAATTTTAGCTTCTGCTGAAAATTGTTTGTTTCTTATAAAGCCTTGTACCCTACTCTAATCCAACATCTACATATCACTAAAAAATCACTAGAACTTTCTTTCTAACGGCATGGTTAGATTCATACAAACCATTTGTTATTAAAATAAAACTCTAGAAGCCTACAAAGGTAGTGTGGCTTTGTAGAGAGTCCTGTTGTACTGTAGAATATTTTACACTATTGAGCTTAAGGAAAATATATTATTTTTGGAGCTTTTGCTTTTGCTTTATTTTGACATTCCCTTCTAAGTGCAAACGTGGAAAAAAACTGTCAAAGCCAAATATAACATGCATTCTTTTTTTGGCCAAATGTTTTGCCCATCTGTCTATTTCTCAGTGTTTTTGTTTGAAGAGCCATGGAATATGATAAAAGAAACACAAAAATACAAGGCTATGCAGGCAGAACAATTCTAAATGTGCTCTGATGGCATTATACTGTCAATGTCAAAGTCTTAACCACAATTCACCCAAGGCAAGCGCATACATTTTTCATGCAAATATGAAATGTGCGTGGGTGATCGTTATCTAAATGCACATCAACATGTATTTGAGGACAACCAGGTCATATAGCTGCTAGCTTAAAACTACAATAAGCACTAGGATTTCAAATTGCAAGGTCTAATGTAAAATTTTACATTATGATAGTGATTGCCTACAACATTAAATCGGGATCCATTTCATGTTATGTAAAGTGCACACACCAGTGGGGATAGAGGCAAGTCAGTGATATGCAGTAATGCAAGAGAAAATAATCAAAGTGTTTGACTTCCATTAAATAAATGTTAAGCTGTATGTTAATATTCAAAATACTGGTAATCAAATGATAATTTTAGCTTCTGCTGAAAATTGTTTGTTTCTTATAAAGCCTTGTACCCTACTCTAATCCAACATCTACATATCACTAAAAAATCAATAGAACTTTCTTTCTAACGGCATGGTTAGATTCATACAAACCATTTGTTATTAAAATAAAACTCTAGAAGCCTACAAAGGTAGTGTGGCTTTGTAGAGAGTCCTGTTGTACTGTAGAATATTTTACACTATTGAGCTTAAGGAAAATATATGATTTTTTTATGGAGCTTTTGCATTATTTTGACATTCCCTTCTAAGTGCAAACGTGGAAAAAAACTGTCAAAGCCAAATATAACATGCATTCTTTTTTTGGCCAAATGTTTTGCCCATCTGTCTATTTCTCAGTGTTTTTGTTTGAAGAGCCATGGAATATGATAAAAGAAACACAAAAATACAAGACAATGAAGGCAAGCAATGAATCATATTTCTTCTGTCATAATCCAAACCACTCATGCTTAAGTGTTTTTTGACCTTATGTGTTGTGTTAAAAATCTTGCATCATGTTTTCCTATGTGAAAGCTTGCCTCTGATTGCATGTTCCTCAGTATTACATAATGCTTCAGTACTGTACCTTAAAGACTTTAGAGTCTACACAGTGCAGGAAATGCAAAACAACAGATTTCTCATTATGACTGTCATTTAACCAAATGTCATTAAAGTTCATTTTTCATTTCATTTAACACTTCAAAACTAATATGAATGTGACAATGGTTTATAGAAAAAGAGCTGCACAGACATTTGAGGACCATTACAGTGCACCATAATGTCATTCCTAGCACTTGGTTTAAAGGTTCAAGAAAAATAATTTAGTACTTGAGTTGAATGAAACATTTTCATTTTTGTATTTCATATTATTTTGATAATCGTTTAATCATAGGATTATATAGTTAATGCAGATTTCTGTTCTTCAGGTTTTATCGAGGAGATAACTGCACTTTCCAAATGAGCTTTGTAACTATGTCAGACAGCATCAACTTTAGACTGCATTAGACTGTTTACATTGAGGAGAAAGTGCTGTCCTTGGGTTCTGTGCCCAGTTAAGAACATTTGTTCTAAGGAAACACACATTGGTGGTGGGGGTTACATTTGGGCCTTTATCCAACATATGTACACTGAATTTTAGAACATATTAAAACACATTTAATATGGAATAACTTCTATTATTCACGTTTCAAGCAATAAACAACACAACAAAATACACATTGGCAAATTACCCCTGACTGTGTTATTCATAAACCTACATTTACAAATATTTTGAACCCCCCAGCCATGAATTTAAATGTTCAGCAAGCGTTACACAAAGTGTACACACACACTAAGAGTAAATTCAACACAATAACAAAACACAGTGGGGAGTTCATTTAATATTGCATGTAATCATTTGTGGGTATTGACAATACCAAATATGCAGTCAGATTTTTAAGGATTATGAAATGAAGGATTTGTTGCTTTTTTGTTTATTTTTTTATTAAAAATGCATACAGTGGAACGTAAAACAGGCAACGAATGATTAGGGTTGGATCGTTTGCCTTTAAATAATATTAATATATATATATATATATATATATATATATATATATATATATATATATATACCATAGATGTGGCATCGTATGAGGAAGTCAGGTGTGTCAGAGAAGTATGTGTTTGTGGTGCAGGACATGTATGTCAACAGTGCAAAGTAATGGAGAGTGTGTTAGAGAAGTGAAGAAAAGAGTGCAGGCAGGGTGGAGTGGGTGGAGAAGAGTGTCAGGGTTATTTGTGATAGAAGGGTATCTGCAAGAGTGAAAGGAAAAGTTTATAGGACTGTGGTGGGACCTGCGATGTTGTATGGTTTAAAGACAGTGGCATTGACTAAAAGACAGGAGGCGGAGCTGATGATAGCAGAGTTGAAGATGTTGAGATTTTCATTGGAAGTGATGGGGATGGACAGGATTAAAAATTAGTGTATTAGAGGGACAGTGCATGTAGGACGTTTTGGGGACAAAGTGAGAGAGGCCCGATTGAAACTGTTTGGACATGTGCAGAGTAGGGACATGGGCTATATCGGTAGAAGAATGCTGAGGATGGAGCCACTAGGAAGGAGGAAAAGAGGAAGACCAAATAGGAGGTTCATGGGTTGTAAAGTTGTGAATGTGGAAAGACATGCAGGTAGTTGGTTTGAAAGAGGCAGATGTAGAGGACAGAGTTTTATGGAGACGGATGAGTCGCTGTGGCGACCCCTAAAAGGAGCAGCCGAAAGAATACTATATATATATACAGGGAGTGCAGAATTATTAGGCAAGTTGTATTTTTGAGGATTAATTTTATTTGAGGATTAATTTGAACAACAACCATGTTCTCAATGAACACAAAAACTCATTAATATCAAAGCTGAATATTTTTGGAAGTAGTTTTAGTTTTAGCTATTTTAGGGGATATCTGTGTGTGCAGGTGACTATTACTGTGCATAATTATTAGGCAACAACAAAAACAAATTCATACCCATTTCAATTATTTATTTTTACCAGTGAAACCAATATAACATCTCAACATTCACAAATATACATTTCTGACATTCAAAACCAAACAAAACAAATCAGTGACCAATATAGCCACCTTTCTTTGCAAGGACACTCAAAAGCCTGCCATCCATGGATTCTGTCAGTGTTTTGATCTGTTCACCATCAACATTGCGTGCAGCAGCAACCACAGCCTCCCAGACACTGTTCAGAGAGGTGTACTGTTTTCCTCCTTGTAAATCGCACATTTGATGATGGACCACAGGTTCTCAATGGGGTTCAGATCAGGTGAACAAGGAGGCCATATCATTAGATTTTCTTCTTTTATACCCTTTCTTGCCAGCCACGCTGTGGAGTACTTGGGCGTGTGTGATGGAGCATTGTCCTGCATGAAAATCATGTTTTTCTTGAAGGATGCAGACTTCTTCCTGTACCACTGCTTGAAGAAGGTGTCTTCCAGAAACTGGCAGTAGGACTGGGAGTTCAGCTTGACTCCATCCTCAACCCGAAAAGGCCCCACAAGCTCATCTTTGATGATACCAGCCCAAACCAGTACTCCACCTCCACCTTGCTGGCGTCTGAGTCGGACTGGAGCTCTCTGCCCTTTACCAATCCAGCCACGGGCCCATCCATCTGGCCCATCAAGACTCACTCTCATTTCATCAGTCCATAAAACCTTAGAAAAATCAGTCTTGAGATATTTCTTGGCCCAGTCTTGACGTTTCAGCTTGTGTGTCTTGTTCAGTGGTGGTCGACTTTCTGCCTTTCTTACCTTGGCCATGTCTCTGAGTATTGCACACCTTGTGCTTTTGGGCACTCAGTGATGTTGCAGCTCTGAAATATGGCCAAACTGGTGGCAAGTGGCATCTTGGCAGCTGCACGCTTGACTTTTCTCAGTTCACGGGCAGTTATTTTGCGCCTTGGTTTTTCCACACGCTTCTTGCGACCCTGTCGACTATTTTGAATGAAACGCTTGATTGTTCGATGATCACGCTTCAGAAGCTTGGCTATTTTAAGACTGCTGCATCCCTCTGCAATATATCTCACTATTTTTGACTTTTCTGAGCCTGTCAAGTCCTTCTTTTGACCCATTTTGCCAAAGGAAAGGAAGTTGCCTAATAATTATGCACACCTGATATAGGGTGTTGATGTCATTAGACCACACCCCTTCTCATTACAGAGATGCACATCACCTAATATGCTTAATTGGTAGTAGGCTTTCCAGCCTATACAGCTTGGAGTAAGACAACATGCATAACGAGGATGATGTGGTCAAAATACTCATTTGCCTAATAATTCTGCACTCCCTGTATATATATATATAAATAAAATGTGCAGAGGTGGAAAGTAACAAAGTACAAATACTTTAGGCAAGTATATTAAGTAATGAAGTAGATTTTTCTGGTATCACTACTTCACTATTTATTTAGATGACTTTTAACTTTCACTCATAAAATTTTTACGTAAATATCTGTACTTTCTACTTCTTACATTTTCAAAACAGGATTGTTACATTAGTTTTAATCTCATTGGACACATGCACAATATTTTTTCTTCTCATTGGGCACCGTTTTCAGCCCATCAACCTATTTCCTGTTATTGCGTGGTTTTAAAATCTACCACTGGTGTATCATTTCATGATTATCACACACCACAGACGGAGGCTAGTTTACGAAGCTAACAATTAGCGAGGCAGAAGTCAACAAGAAGCATAGTTAAGGTGGATGAGACAGAGGTAGTCAGTGGTGTAAACATGACTGAGAACAGAGACATTCCTGATCACTTGATCATCATCATCTTTGCTTTCTTAAATTAAACATTTATTGAATAGAAAAAGCCTCTTCAATTAATGTACTTGTTATCAAGTTTTGGTACCTGTGCCTACCTGTAGCCTAAACTACAGCTGGTTGAAGACTCACTAACAACACAGTTCCAAAAATGTACTCATTGTCTTTGCAAATGTTATTCTTATTATCGCCTCAAAAGCAGCATTGCATCTAACTAATAAAACATATAAGGCTAGATTAAGAAAGATTGAGATAAAGGTCAGCCGTCTGGACATTTCATTTTTTGTTTTTTTTGGTAGGTGGGGGGGTGTTTGAGTTTAGTTTTAAGTTTTTGTTCTGCATTGTTAAGCTCCATTTGTACAGCTGTTTTTCGGCTGATTCTGTACGTCATTTTGGCGGCGAAGCTCGTCAGTGAGAAAGAGAGCTCTTTTCAGTTTAGCAACTAAGCACAGGAAAAAAGACACGGAACACGCCTATTGTCATTCGTACTCTTTTCTTTCCAACTTAGTAAACATGACTGAAAAAAGCTAGTGAGTAATGATCATGTCAGGTGTAAACACTGCTTGCTTTATTTATTTACAGTTGGGGCGCTTCCGGTATCCCGGTTTGGATACTGCACACAGACTACTGCCACCTGCTGGTATGGGAGTGTTATGTGTCCGACGCGCCTGCCTAATAATCAGCTTAATTTGCAAAAATGCCAAAAATTGGCCTGATTAATCGGTAGACCTCTAATATTTTATATATTAAAAAGTATATATATATATATATATATATATATATATATATATATATATATATATATAAATTATATATGATAACTATGTCTATGTAGGTTCTCGCTGTGTTTATTTAAAATATATTGATGAGACGGCAATTACAACTGCCTAAATACCAAAACTACTTACACAGTACTTACATTCATCTGTCTCTACCTCCTAGAATTACTAGGATTCCTAATGTCAGTTAATGCAGATTTCTGTTCTTCAGGTTTTATCGAGGAGATAACTGCACTTTCCAAATGAGCTTTGTAACTAAGTCAGACAGCATCAACCTCAGACTGCATTAGACTGTTCACATTGAGGAGAAAGTGCTGTCCTTGGGTTCTGTGCCCAGTTAAGATATACATATGTTTTAAGGGAACACACATTGGTGGTGGCAGGGGGTTACATTTGGGCCTTTATCCAACATATGTACACTGAATTTTAGAACATATACACATTTAATATGGAATAACTTCTATTATTCAAGCAATGAACAACACAACAAAATACACATTGGCAAATTACCCCTGACTGTGTTATTCATAAACCTACATTTACAAATATTTTGAACCCCCCAGCCATGAATTGAAATGTTCAGCAAGCGTTAAACAAAGTGCACACACACACACTAAGAGTAAATTCAACACAATAACAAAATACAGTGGGAAGTTCATTTAATATTGCATGTAATCATTTGTGGGTTTTTACAATACCAAATATGTAGTCAGATTTTTAAGGATTATGAAATGAAGGATTTGTTGCTTTTTTTTTTTTATTAAAAATACATACAGTCGAACGTAAAACAGGCAACGAATGATTAGGGTTGGATCGTTTGCCTTTAAATAACTATATATATATATACACACACACACACACACACACACAAAAATAATGATTAATAACACGCTGCACGTGCAGAAGCTATGCGCTGAAAGAAGAAGGAGAACAATAAAGAAAATAAGCTAAAAAGAAAAGTGCATGTGTATCTAAAGTTCAGGAACATAGAGATTGTACACAACAGTGTACTTGTACTACACTAGAGGTTAGATGAGCTTTTGTATAGAGAGACTCCGGTCCAATGTGAACGAGACCTCTTTTTATCGCATTGTGTACATATGGTACATTGAGGTTTATTCGTCTATAATTAATTTCAACGTCAAATAAAACAAGACTATAACATTAGAAGTTTACACGCAATACACCTGTTTTTTGGTCATTGTGTGAACAGGCTATAAGTGTTTACGAGTGCATTCCGTGCCACGCCCTCTCTTCCCTGGACAAAGTTAGCAGGTAAGTATTAACAGCACCTGTTTGTGGTTTTTGGAGAAAAACATTTTTATAAAAAAAAAATGTTTTACATACCTGCGCAGCCATAAATGAAAGATCCATGCTGGTGACTTTTGTTGATCCGTGAGGAAGTAAAGCGAAGTAAATAGAATGCGCCTGAATGGCGCTGTGTATCCGAGTGCACACGGAACACCATGTGCGAGTTCACTGGAGAGATGTGACTCTTAAAAACGTAAACATATGAAGCATTACCATTACCATTCATACACCTGAACAAAGCAAAGAAAATGAAGCACACACGTGCGAGGATCTCTCTCTCTCTCTCTCTCTCTCACTCTCATTCTCCCCCACCCTTTCTTTGTCTCAGTCTCTCAGCCTATTGTCTCTCTTTACCCCTGGTTTTTGTTGCTTAATATTTCAAGTTAATGTCTTACAGTTTACGAAAAAAGTCTCTCTCTCTCTCTCTCTCTCTCTCTCTCTCTCTCTCTCTCTCTCTTTCCCTCGTTTCCACCCTGTATAATACCATCACATTTGTATGTCCTGGTAGTGTTTTGGTATCCTAGGGTTAGACATTTTTCTGCCCTCTGAATCACCTCAGTTCTAGACATATCGTATCACCCACTTTCATTCTGGTAATATTTGTCTGACAACATGTAACTGCTGCAGATTTATCATTTTAACATTCATGTTGTCCACTTTCTGTTCTGCCACATCTCACATGTGCTTTTGGCCCATTGAAGTCAGTGTTTGATGAGCCATTTTGGGAGGAATTGTGCTTTGGGACTTGGTAGATATTGGTAATAAAATGATGTACATGATGAGCAACACTAGTTAATTAATCTGTGTCATTCATCAATGCACAGTTTGTGCCAAAGAAATTCCTACAATATAACACCACCATCAGAATCCTGAAGTGTTGGCATAGGTTCAGTGTGAATCCTGTGGTGCTTTTCTTCTCACTATAGGAATAAGAGTTCATGATTTTTCTCCTGTCAGTATGCCCATTCTCCTGACCTTTTGCAGTAACAAGTAATTTCAGTCTGCAGCATTGCCTCTCGCTAAAGCTTTTCTGGTTTTCACACCCTCTGTGTAAACTCTAGAGGCTGCTAATATTACAGATGGGTAGTTTCTAAAATCCTCAATCAGCCCATCAGACACAAACAACCATGGCGCTGTCAATGTGACAGTTATAAGATCTTAGTCTTTTGATCTGCTACAAGATTGGGTTATTGAAGAAGTGCCAGTGTACAGGAGATCCAAATAAAGAGCATGGTGAATGTATGCTGTCTATAATATTCAAACTATTTTGACCAATCAAAACTGAGCCACAATTCAAAGTAAAAGAAACATACAAAAAAATACTGGTTTTAAATGAATTTATGTAGTTTTAGGGAGGACAGTGGATCATAATCTTAGTCTTTTTCTCTTTTTGCTTTGCATAGCTTTCCTGTTACTCACTCTTCACCTACATACTTGATGTCTTTGGGGTTTTTATGTATAAATTTGTTGTTCACACTTAAAAAAGCAAAGCAAAAATAAATGTTATACTACTTAGTAAAACATATGCAGGGCCTGTTTACATTTATACAGATTTTTAAAGCAAGAACTGAAATGGGCTTTAGATTAGCCAATAAGCCACAGCTCTTA
This sequence comes from Silurus meridionalis, assembly GCF_014805685.1. Classification (NCBI taxonomy): domain Eukaryota; kingdom Metazoa; phylum Chordata; class Actinopteri; order Siluriformes; family Siluridae; genus Silurus; species Silurus meridionalis. The sequence goes on along the minus strand of NC_060891.1, from coordinate 18,110,618 downwards.
TTGTTTAGTCTTACCTGCTCCTGTATGACTTAGCCCTCCAGATCATGTGACAATGGTCTTAAGGCACACCACACAGTGTGAAAGGTTAGTGTTGAGAACATCAGGGAGTCTTCCTGTCATTTCTCATTAGAATGCCATCAGTGGAATGCATTATTGTTCCTTATATGAAGACTTTGAAGTATATGTAAATTCAGTGTATTTTTGAGTCTATGATATTTTCTATGATATGAATGAGGTAAAGACTTGTGCCATCTCTGGATACCCTCCAGGTATAAAAGCAGCAAACACAGCATAAGCTGACGGCTGAGTGCTTTGTCTGTCCTGCACAACTGCCCTGGAGGGCCATTTGTCATCATACAAGAAGAATTGCATGCTAAGGAATAACATAAGACACAGTGCACAGTTCCATCCATCTCCCATCTATCTCTTTCTTGGCTCCTGCTTTTAGCAGGATAAATGTGCCCTGCCACACAGCAAAAATTGTTCAGAAATCTTTTGATGAACATCACAAAGAGTTTAAGATGTTGACTTGGCCTTTGATTTCCTCAGATCTGAATCTGATTGTGCATCTCTTGTATCTGTCTATTGTAACTTATCAGTGTAGAATGACATCCTAGTACAATAACTGAGCTAAGTAGGTCCCCTGGTGGTCTAGTGGTTAGGATGTGGCGCTCTCACCGCTGCGGCCCGGGTTCGATCCCTGGTCAGGGAACCAACCCCAGCCATTAGGGTTGCACAAGCCTTAGTGCCGGTCCCAAGCCCAGATAAATGGGGAGGGTTGCGTTAGGAAGGGCATCCATTGTTTAAAAAAAAAAAAAAACATGTGCCAAATCAAACATGTGAATGGTCCGCTGTGGCGACTCCTAACAGGAGAAGCCGAAAGAAAGATTAGTTTTACAATAACTGAGCTAAGTACAAACAATATATTTCATGATGAGACTGAATTCTAACCTACAAACAATTTGTGCATGATAAATATAAATTTAAAAAATAAGGTATCTCTTTGGAAACGCTTCATGAAGCTTAAAATCATGTTGAAATTTCAGGCTTCATTCACCTTTTCCAGGCTTCATAGGTGCACCCGTTGTAAAACAAATAAAACAACTAAATACAGACTGATGAAGCCATGTTACAATTTTTCCCATAGCTTGAATATGCACATTAAAGAAACATTTTGTAAGATATCTCTCTACATGGTGATAGTGCTTCTATGGTGTGTTGCTTTAATAAACCATACTATAACGGTAAGCATGGAACTGTGAGTAAAATAATAATCTAAGCACTTATACAAAGCTTCACCTGAAAGTGCCATATCTTCTCGATACACTGGTTTATTCTTTGGTATCCAACATAACAGCACATTATGCACTTCCTGCCAATTGATTTTTATTTTTGTTTTGCCCTTTTGGATTTGTCTGCTTTGTTCAATACAACCTTACTGTTGCATCCAAAAGTCTGTCTGAAAGATAAATTTATTGCAGACCTACAAACCAGAGAAACCATCTGTATGGGTTACTTTTGGCTGATGTGGTTGATGACAGCGTGCCAGAAGTGGGAAGTAACGGAGTACATATACTTGAGTAGATTTTTTCGGTATCAGTAAATTTTTATACAAATATCTTTACTTTCTACCTCTTACATTTTTAAACCAGGCTTGTTACTAGTTTTCATCTATTTGGTGAAATGTAAATATTTTTCCTTCTCATTGCGTGCCATTTTCAGTCCCTCATAAAGCCAAAACGAACTCCAATTATTGTCTTTTTGAATCGTACTGTCAGGATGTTTTGTTCTCTGCCGTCTCGGTCATCTCTCTTCACAGGCACATAAATAAAACAGCCTAAATCTCAGTAAATACTTGCCTCACACACATGTTAATGAATAGAAATGTCTAGTTTCCACAGGGAATATCCTCTTATTATGTAATCTGTATGAAAATCAGAAGAGTTACAGTTTCTTTGGTATCACCCTATTAACCGTCCGTGTGGAAACATAGCAAAGGTTCCGTTTGGTGTCTTGACTATTAAGGTAATTTAAAACACCATAATTACTTAAAAACATTTACAAGATTATTTTGTCTTCATGTTCTATGTTGAGTGTGGTTTCACTGATAATAAACATATATTGATGCTTTGTGCAAATGTTTGTCCATGCCTATGTTGACTAGAATATTCAAAATTCGAAAAGTATTAATTTAAGGTGCATTTAGAACTAAAATATAAAAATTTGCAATTAAGTTGTGATTAATCGGGAGTTAACTCATGGCAATCATGTGATTAATTGTGATGAAACATTTAAATCGATTGACAGCCCTAATATTAATATGATATGAGGTCCAGTTACCAGCATGACACTAAAACAGGTAGTAGTAATGGTTACTTTTTACTTAGGTACATGTCGGCACCCAAACTTCTTTACTTTAACTTGAGTAAAAAATATAGTCAGTACTTCATCTTTCACCAGCATCTTTTAAAACATGAGTATCTGCAAGCATTTGTGTACTTTTGCCACCTCTGCAGTGTGCACAAATCTAGTGTGCTGGTTGTGCTTTGGCTTAAAACCAACATGCACTAACACAGGCTTCTTGTTCTCCATAACTTTTATAGTCATAGACCAATCGTAATATAACGTCTAATAATCATAACACTCCTGCAATTTGTGAATGAATTCTTCTTTCTGAAATATATATATATAACTTTTTTATATTCATTTTTTACAAAACTGCATTAACTATTGTTTCAAATTGGCCTCCATTGTAGTATAAAATATAGATGTGTATAGGTCAATTTTGATTCTGTGATTTCTTATCACTCAAAATCCTAATGCAGGTTGTGTAATTTAATCATGGTGTGATTAAGTAGCAGATCACATTTATTTAGAAGGAGTAATGGTAAGAGGCCCCTAAAAGACTGTCAGTATTTGTTTGAAAAGGTCATTTAGATAAGGTCAGCTTGCCTCATCCCTCAGTCCAGTAACCACTCAACACTGATGCACACTCCTACATGGACAGCATAAACATTTAGAATAATGCACTTTCATCTAAAAATAAAAAGATTTTAAAAACCCATGCAACAGGATGAATTCTTTGGTGATGGGATGTTTAGGTTATTAGACAAAACACTATAAGAGTACCATAAACCCTATAAGAGATCTTAAAATGAGTCCAGCTCAACTTAATTTTGATTATAAATAATCATATAAATTAATTACACATTTCTACAATCCCCAAAGCTAGGATGGACAATTAAGTAATATCTTGATGACATCAGTTGAGAAACTTTCAAAGAAAGCTACAGTTTACATGAATCGAAATTGAATTATTCCTTTTCCAAAAGCATGCAAGTTACCATAATAGCAGCGAAGCATATCTACAAATTTCTCCACTAGATGACAGCAGCAGGTCACTTAGCAAAACTTTAGGTTGAACACTGGTAATCTTTAGAATCCACTTTCAGAAGCTATCCGAAGAACGCTTAAGTGACTGTTAATACAGGAAAAGTACAAAAAACATACATTTAAAAGTGTAGCATCAATTATTAAACTATTTTGAATAAAAAAGAAACTAGATAAAGAGAAACAATTTTTACAGCTCAAATAAAGTTCATTATTATTATCCCTTCTATGAGAACTATTAACATATTTTTGGAGAACCACCACAACTTTTTTTTTTCTTGTCAGTGAGGGTTCTAGATAGAATGCTTTTGGGAGGTTAAAAACACATTTATTCTTAGAGTGCAGAGTTTATCAAATATCCAGAATTTTAAGCTACACTTCAAATACTCTTTTTAGATAGTAAACACATTAACACACAATAATAATAGACACAAAAAAATGCATTCTGCATATTTTTGAAAGTATATTTAGATAAGTAAATATCCTAAACTTCTAATTTTTAGATTTGCTTGTGACTCTTTCTAAAAAAAAACAACTTACTTTGTGGTTTGGGTTCTATAATTAACTCTTCTTGGGCAAACAAAAAATCATTCAGTGTTCACAAATTATTGAATCAAATTTACAGTAATTTTTGTCAGCTTCTTGTTTCCATCTTGATATTAACATAAATTCTACAAAAAGTCCACAATTGGCTACTGTGTATAATAATTCAGACAAACTAGGTTCACTGGTTATAAACAGTATTCCTAATTACTTTCAATTATGTCTTCCATTTAGCATTTTTTGCACACCTTTGCTAGCATTTCCCAAAGGTTTTTTTTTTTTTCCTAAACAAATATATTGTCCTTGGGCATAGTGCCATGCTTAACTTTTTTCAACAAATACTTCATCATAAACACTTCTGGATCATATTTGTTTTGCTTGAAATATCTTTGTGAGCAACACATTTATGTTTATGATGGAAGACATTTGGATGACCTTTGCATGAATGGAGATTTTTCTTATCCACATCAGTTAAGTTTTACGATAGGTTACATGCTACACATAGAAAATGCATGTCAAGCATAAAAAATATATATATTACCTGTTGACACGCAGCATACCTATATACATTACCTTTTAGTCAACTAAAAAAAAAAGAAAAATAAATATTGACTACTCCATAATCAACCAGAAACAGAAACGCTGTGGTAAATTATCCGGTAGAGGGCAGCAACTTACAAAATAGAATCCTTTAAAGAGGACATGTATTTTCCATTTCCTCTGAGTCAAAGTTAATTACGTGCATCAAAAAGGTTTGAGTGGACTGGCCTGTGAAATAGTTTAGAGGTTTTAACACATTCTCTTTCTCGGTTATTTGTCTTTCAGTTGTCAACATACATCCAAGTGCAACGCCATGAACAGGCTTTCATGCTGACAGCTTTTCATTTCTTGCTGATCTTTTTATTTGATCATCTCTTATAGTGAGAAAACAATTCTTTTTACTTTTTTTCTTTAATTTCTGCTTCTTTCGGCTTCTCCCATTAGGGGTCGCCAAAGCAGATCATCCGCATCCCAGGTACCTGAACTCCTCCACCTCTTCTCCCTGCAACCGCATCACTCCGCTGCCCTCCCTCTCATTCACACACATGTACTTTGTCTTACTCCTACTGACTTTCATTCCCCTTCTCTCTAGTGCAAACCTTCACTTGGGAAGTAATGCCACGCGTTGTTCTATTGCGTTTTTGTATTTTATTGATGGTTTCTATAATTGCGACGTGATAGTGGTGGTATTAAGAGGTGAATTAAGTCGGGTAAGTCCTCACTGAAGGCACATGTACCAAATGCACGGCCCGCCACTGACCTTGAAGCAGTCTGTCATTCCAACTCTTCTCTCGGCACCCTGTCTTACGCTTTCTCTAAATCCACAAACACACAATGCAACTCCTTCTGACCTTCTCTATACAATCATGCATCTGTAGTGCTCTTCCTCGGCATGAAACCATACTGTTGCTCACAGATGGTCACCTCCTCTCTCAGCCTGGCTTCCACTACTCTTTCCCATAACTTCATGGTGTGACCGATCAAATTTATTCCCATGTAGTTCTGCACATCTCCCTTATTCTTAAAGATCAGTACCAGCACACTCCTTCTCCATTCCTTAGGCATCCGCTCACCTTCCAAAATCTTGTTAAACAACCTGGTTAAAAACATCACTGCCATCTCTCCTAAATATCCCCACCGTTCTACCGTCTGGTCCAACCGACTTTCCACTCTTTATCTTCTTAATCGCTGCTCTCACTTCCTCCTTACTAATCCGATCCACTTCCTGCTTCACCATCTCATCAGCTGTTAAACATACTCCCTCCATCTTCTCAACACACTCTCCTCACTAGTCAACACATTTTCATCTCCATCCTTTAATGCTCTAACTTGCAGCACATCCTTCCCAGCTCAGTCCCTCTGCCTGGCCAAACGGTACAAATACTTTTCTCCTTCCTTAGTGTCCAACCTCTCATACAGCTCCTCATATGCCTTTTCCCTGGCTTGTGCCACATCCCTCTTTACCTGCTGCCGCATCTCCTTGTTCTCCTGCCTACTTTTCAAATCACTCTGTTGATCTGTTTTGCCAACCTCTTTCTCCTTATGCTCGCCTGCACTTCTCAAGACTCCTTGTCTTCCTTTCTATTTCCAGAAGTCACACCAAGTACCTTTCTAGCTGTCTCCCTTATCACTTCTGCAATAGTTACCCAATCATCCCGCACCTCTTCACCACCACCGTGCTCTTTTCTGACCTCTTTCCTGAACCTTACACTACAGTATTTCTCCTTCAGTTTCCACCATCTTATTCACCCCTGCCATTTCCATTCTTTTAGCAAAATCTACCACCATCTTCAAGTCCACATTCCTCTCCTTAAGGCCATACCCACCCATCACCTCCTCATTACCTCTGTTCCCTTCACCTACATGCCCATTAAAGTCTGTCCTAATCACCAATCGTTCTAATGGTCCCTAGGTACACCTTCTACCACTCCATCTAACTCACTCCAGAATTTTTCCTTCTCCTCCATCTCAGAACCCACTTTGATGACATTTATCATCACCCCTTCAATGTCCAAGGGTAATGTTCATTACCCTATCAGAAACTCTCTTCACCTTCACACTTTACTACACTCTTACTGTACTCTTCCTTCAGAATCAAACCTATACCATTTCTCTTTCCATCCACACCATGATAGAACAGTTTAAACCTCCACCTCCATTGTTCCTGGCTTTACTTCCTTTCCACTTGGTCTCCTGAACACACGTCTACCTTTCTTGTCTCCGTCATATCAGCTAACTCTCTCTCTTTACCAGTCATAGTGCCATCATTTAAAGTACCAACTCTAACCTACACTCTCCTACACTTTTCCTTTTCCTGCTGTCTCTGTAGACGTCTTACTCCTTTTCTTCTCCTCCTTCAACCCACTTAGATTTTTACACCCTGTGTTATGTTTGTTATGGGCTTTTTCCCAGCCATTGTTATGTTTTGATAGTTTTAGGCTAGGGTAAGTTGGCCTTTTTGTTTATTGTATCTTCTTCTCTTGGAGTGTTAGGGAAGTAAATTGTGTATTTATTTTTTTTTGTAGGCTTAATTTAGAGCTAGTGGTGTGTATGTCATTTTGTTGTTTGCTTACCCCTGGCCTTTTTGTGTTTTTTGTTTTAATTGTTATGTGACTATCCTTTAGTACACGTCTCTCTTAGTACACTTGCTATTTGAAGGAAATCTATTGTTGTAGATGGTTGGGATTTCTCTAGTTTCCTCTCTTGTCCACTGTTAGTGGAGCTTTGCCCTTTCAGAAACACAGATGCACTGAAATTTCTGAGTATACTATATGCAATCAACATATTTGAACTTGCAAAGATTTAAGCTCTGTATTGCAAGGCAAGTACATTCTTTCTTAGCTCTGTAACTGTGTAATTGAAGTATTCTGCAGGCCATGGACTTGGACTTGCTGTGTTTTCAGGGTAGATTAGGCTGTGATTGAGTTCTAAGAGAGAAAAACAGCAGTGCTTGTACAAGTAGACACTTACCCTCCATTGATTTTCCATTGTAGAGAAACTTTAGCTCAGGAGTATACGTGCTGAGAAATCAGCCCTCCTGTAGCCATTTCTTTCTTTTTTTTCCCTCACCAATCTGATTCTGTAGAGTAAAACAGATGTCCTCTGGTTTAAGTTTGTCATGGTTACCATCAGCTGTTGTCTGATCCTGTATATTTGTAGTGCTAAAGTAAAAGCCATTAAAATTACCAAATACAATTCCAAATGGTTACAAATAATAAAAAAAAACCCAAAACTAATAATAATAATTAAATGATTCATACATACAGGTGCCAAATTAACAGTAAAAACACTGACTCTGAAATTCTGTGGGGGGACATTTTGCAGCCATGAAATTAAGTCAACTTCTTGCGTATCATGAAGTCTTTGAAAAAGTTTTGCTTTGTTTGTACACCATTATCCAATCCAGTATAGTTGCAGATACTTCATATTTATGCCAAGATGCACTGAAGCTTTTCTGGCAGCTTGTTCGTGGCCCAAAACTCTAACACCAAAGATATTTTTTATTCTTAATTTTATTCTTAATTATTTTTGGTATTTTTAACCCTTATTTTTTTAAGGGCTCTGCTTAGCAGCATATATTTGTTTTATATGTTTGTAGCACACCTCAAAATCTTAGTTTGGTGGTGAAATACAAACCTTATAAAAGTCAATGTAAGCCAGTAAACTTTTAACTAAAAAAGAAAAAAGAAAAGAAAACAACTGTTAATCATCTTGTTGCACCATATCTTTGGAAAGATTATTAACTGCATTCCTTTGTTCCTTCTATCAAAGTTCCCTCTGATAATGTAAGCAGTTTTCACACACATTTTCTAAAGCCACCCCTTCCCACAAAGTGAAAGAGTACAATTTAGTCAAGGTTACTTGTTTCAGTTTTAATTGATCAGTCTTAGACTTAGGCAGATGTGCCCATGTGATGGGGCTGCCAGATCCTTTCACTGCTGTAGCTGTCATCATCAGTCAGAGCGTTTCTAGTTCTGTGTTGAGGGCATGTATGGTACCCACACAGATGTTCCCAAAGAGTTTCTTAATCCTAAAGGGAAGAATGTGATGCACTGCTGGATGTATTTCAGTGAATATACCATTATTTAATAAACACTGTGAATAAACCAACTACCATTTTTGTTAAATGCATTGTTATGTGGCTGAAACTTAAATAAAATACCCTAGAGATCTTTAATCCTATACAAAAATAGATTTGCTTGGTTCTTTAGTTTTCTATATAAAACTTATATAATGACCTTGTAAATTTAAACTCACTGAAATGATGAATGCAGTAACACAAATACATGGCCTAGCTGTCCTTTCACAGAGAATCTGATAAAAAAAAAAAGGATCAGTCTCTTTGTCTAGCAGTCATACTTATTATTGTCTTTGTTTTGCAGCAATGCACTAATCCACAGTTTGTATTGTAATATACCAATATATTTTAGTTATAACTGACATCAAATATGCCAAAATGTATATTGTTATTTATAAATATTGTTTAAAAAAAATCCTAGTTTTTCCTGTTACACATAGAAGTCATCAAATTGAAAAAATCAAGTCAAATTTTTAATAAAATGAATAAACACAAAAAGCAAGATAACTGTCAATGCAAACTTTAACATTCAATACATTTACTGTAATCGTTTGTTTGATTGTTTTATAATATTGAATGATTTTGAGTTTGTTTGTAGTCACACTGACTATAATAATTTTAATGTCAAGGGATGTGCTCTAATGTAATGTAATTGAATGAATTAGAAATGTATTCTTTTTGTTTCACCTACAACAACAAAAACTTTAGAACTTTTAGATTTCTTTAATGCTAAATATTTCACCCAAATGCCATCATCAAAAAAAGAAGCAAAAAGGCTGTGTAACATTCAGCCAAACTTGCTAATCAGATTTGCTTCATCCTCGTCCCTTCATTTTCTTTTTTTCTATATGTTAGAGTTAGGATTTGTCATGGGTGTCAGCATCGCTCTAGTTTAGATCACAGGATTTATTGCAACGCTTGAATAGATGTTGAGGCCAGTAGAAATGTGTGCACTCCCTGTGAAATTTATGAGAGGTGCTTGACGCTGGGAGAAACCATTTCACTCTGTTAACTCTGCCAGAGAAAGTCATCGCCCATACTGTAATGTGCTTCAGAAGGGCCTGGCTGTACTGTTGGACAGGTAGAAAGCACACTGTAAAAACATCTACAAAAACAAATTAAACTTGCAGCACATTCGAGCTCTAATTATGTGCCTGATACAATGAGAGAAGCAGCTTCTATAAATAAAAATATGTACATTATATATGTATATATGCAGTTTTCTTTGAAATTGTCTGTCTAATCTAGTTGTTAATTAAATCATCCAAAATATCATTCGAATAGTAGACGTCTGTGGAATCTGTAAACATCTGCATAATGGATCTGGTCGAGGAAGATTTAAGTACAGATATGTATAGAAACTTGTATTTGCATTTTGATAGTTATGTGCTTAATTACAAGAAGCAGCTTACTGAGCTAAGCTGTGAATGAGAACTGAAATACAAAGAAGACTCTCTGAAACCCTAATTGCTCATCAGATGGAATAAACAAGCAGATTTTGTATTGTTTTTGTGATGTGACATATGGTTTTAAAAAACTCAACAGCAAATTTTTTCCATTTCTATAGTGGTTAAGCAAACTATAATTCCCAAATATATATTTATTTCTCTGGGAATAAACAACAAAAAACTACTTTAAAGTGCTGAGAAGTATCACAACAACCTTTCCATTAACTACAATTTTCATGATACACTTGATACACACACTTATGTTCATTTCAACAATATAGATTCAGACAGTGTAAAAAAAAGAAGCTCTAGCCATCCAGGAAAACGTATCGCATGAATTTTTATATAAATGCTGTGCTGTGAAAATTCTAGCACAACAAAAAGCTGCTAGGTCCTGTTTATTCATAAATGCCTCACTAAAAGATCACAAGTTTAAATCCAAATTTTCCCTTTCTGTTTTATTTATGCCGAGCAGGCAAGATTGGATTTAACTTCATATAATACTACAATAAATAAGCTTAATAACCTTTTGGTGTTTTTGAAGCATATCGTATTCTTATAAGTCTCAATTTAAAATCTATCATTAGTACATAATAGACCACATGCAAAAAACTGACAGATTCGAAAAGATGCTTCAGCCAAAGTTCTTCAAAACTACATGAAAATATTGTCACATCAGATACTACCTTATTATTTTATTATTTTAGACTCTTCATAGTGGATTCCTTTATGAAGAAATGCTCACAGTGATTGTTTTTAATGCCACTTTAGCTTTGCACTAATTTTCTACAAGATTTTAACACTTTTGTGCAGAATTGCAATAGGTGCTGTATCCAGGTGCTGGACCCTGAGTGGTATAAACTGGTTTTTAAGGATAAATAAATATATGATTAAATTAAAAACTAAACTAAATATGATTATTTAGACTGACAGATATTCGAGAAGGCTTATATTGCATAATGAATGGTGGGTTCATATTTGTTATTTCTATGCACTGAACAAATGCTATACATCTGCATACTCCAGTAAAACTGACAGAATGCCCACTCAACTCGATTTATTCAGCTGGGAAATATTCAAATAACAGTGTTTGTTTGGTTTACTGCCTAATCTCTGGAACTCACATACACGAGTTAAGCTGTTTTTAGTATGCCACTTTCCCCATCTCTCTCCATCTCTGTCATTTTGTCCAAACAGGATTATTCCACTTGGCCACAGATAGCAGGGAATTCTAATAGTACAAAATTATTTTGACACATGTGTGACCTAAATGATAAGAGAAAAGTAGTTTTCTATTGTTGGCCCTACTTTACCAAGAATACATTCCTATATCGTTTTCTATATTTCATATTGGACAAAAATTTGATTATAGAATGTTAAATTCGTATCAGTATACAATGGATTATGTCATGGCTTTTATTAGACCTTTTTAATATGGAAATATATAATGGAAATTAATGGAAAACATTCATAAAAACAGTCATAACTGAAGACTAAGTACATGTTTACTAAATTGTAGTTGCCTTTTAATGTTTTTACATGAACAGATCAGATATATCGATCAGAAAACGTTTCTGTGTCCTTTCCCAGGTAACATGAAAGTAGAAGCAAACTCATGGGTATTTGAAACTGATGAATACTTTCATGAAAAAAATTACATGATCTGAAATGTTAAATCCAAATTTAAACACAAATGGCTAATGACATTATACCATTTTTGCAGTTTAAGTACAGTCAACTGTATGCTGAATAAGCATTTGTATAAAAAATGTGAAATATAACTTTATGTTTGAAAGATTTACAAAGTACAATGTGTTCTTGCTTTTACGACGCTCAACTGCTATCAATGCTACATTGGTAAATTAACTTTATACTACAGACATATATATGTGGATTAATCAGTAGAATAGGCTATAACTGAGCAAATATCCATTAAATTTAATAGATTTTGGAGATGAGTAAATGAGTAGGTGTTCTGACTGTCGTACTAAAACACAGGCACTTCATTGAGTGACAAATGAGATTCTTACAAGAAGAACATGCATACATATATACTGGACATTCATTTTGCAAAGATGTTCTAAAGCATTGTGATTTTTTATCAATGCATGTTATACACTAATACTGTGTATTAACTGGTGTCAATGTAAACTTATTTCTATTACACATGTTTATTGAGTAGAGGTTTCTATGTCTTTCACTGAAATGGTTTATTCATCACAGTTCTGTGGAAATATGTGTAAGTATGAATGGAATGCAGGATTATTTTCCTAAGTAAAGGTATGCCTTGCCAAGGAGAACAATATATTGTCCACATAGGAAGTGGTTATGATGCAGACAAGGAAATGGAATTTATTATTTTTTTTTTTTACTTAAGGCAAGTAAAAAAGTTAGGTAGAGTAACATATATTAGTGTGTTAGCCAGGGCTGTATAGTTAAACATTAAGAGTGCAGTTCAATGTTTACACACACATTTAAAAAAAAAATTTGCCACTAGACTTTTTTTCTGCAGAAAATGTAGCTAAATTCAGTTGTAGAATTAAGATTTGTTTCTGATCACAGATCATCTATAATGTGACACATACTGCAATATATTATCATCACAAACAAATTGTTATAAATAGTGTAGCAAATATTCTGAATGATTCTTTGAAACTTTCATTAAAACTGCCAAGTGAGAGGATTTAATGAAGGTTCTTAACATACGTGTAAAAAACAACCCAAGCAATGTAAAATCTTAAAATTTCTGAAAAGTAGTATGTGGAAAAAGTCCTGTACATCAGCTTACTTTCAGCTTCCAATAATGTCACATCCATTTTTCTGATAATCATTTTGTGAACTGTTCTATATACAGAAATTCTAGTACCCACCATGGCTTGCAGACGTTGGAATGCTGATTACAAATTGAAGAAAGTAGTAAATATTTTACAAATAATAAAGTTCTCATCGATATCCTCTGATGCAGACCACAAGGGAATTGCTGTCCCACGATTTACTCTTGAGCCTCTGGGGGATGCTAGCATGGTGTTGTCTGTACTGTCTGTGATTATTCTGAGAGTCATTAACGTACGTTTCCAGACTGAACATTTTGGCATACATCATTATGATGTTCTGTATAGGTCCCCCACACAGCACTGTAGTTTACAGTGTTGTGTAGATGTACACAAAGATGATAACAACTAAGTTGAGGATAGTCCCAATAATGCCTAGCATGGCCAAAATGCTTTCCTCCTTGCTTTCCTTGTCTTGAATTCCTTTTTCTTCATCACCATGAGAAGTGTTTACCATTTTCTCTGAAGTAGTCTGCAGTTGCCTTCGTAGACCAGTCTGTTAAAGAAAAAACACAAAAACACAAACTGTGCATCAGTAAACCATGTTGGAACTGCAGAATGCTAACCCATTGATGATATTGAACTTATTAAATGAATTGAATAATAGTTAACAGTTAAAACCAATTTTATCTAACTATATTGTTTTGTTAATGTTGCTTATGCTGAAGTCAAGTAGTGCAGTAAATAATGCTGTGTTGGTTAATGTTGCATTGTAACTGACTATTATGTTTAGCACAATTAATATTGCTTATTTATAATCTTTTTTAATATTATTTTTCTTATTCTTAAATGGACATTTAGTGCCACCCAGATGAGTATGTGTTTTCTCTTGAGTCTGGTTCCTCTCAAGATTTTTTCCTTATGCCATTTCAGGGAGTTTTTCTTTTCCATAGTCGCCACCAGCTAACTCATTAGGGACAAACTTATACTTATAAAGAACATTATTATTCATTTTTCATCAGCACATTATCTGTGTAAAGCTGCTTTGAAACAATGTTCATTGTTGTGCTATACAAATAAAACTGAATTGAATTGAATTTCTATTATTTGTAGCATTGTAATATATCACAACTGTTATTCCATCATATTCTTATAATGGGTGATTTTGATTTGGGATATTTGAACAGAATAAATCAATAAAATGAATAAATAAACTGTGCTGTAACTGCATATCAATGCAGCAAGGCATGATATTTATTTCATAATTCATGATGCAGGTTTTAAAAGTGGTACAGTAAATTTGTCATTGTTGGTGCTGCACAGAAACAGATATATTTTTTACATGAACAATTAGCAAAGAAAGAAATTTATTCAGTCTCAGAAATCAGTTAAGTATTGCTTGTGCTCCGATGTATCATGCATGCTGCTCAGGTTTTCTTCCAGCTTTTTATAGATGATTTATTCAAGGCCAAGGAAAAGATTTTTCATCAAAAATATATTAATTTACATTGTCCACTGAATAATATATGCTCAGTAGCTGAATATATTTTGGAACCAAAGCAAATATGTTGAATATGCATTTGCTGTAACATTATCTTGGGGTGAAAAGTAACCAAGTGAACTTGCCTTTATTGTAACCTTTTGGCCTTTGACTGTCATAGCAGCTTCCTGGCAGAAAGACTTTTATATAAAATATTTTGACTGATTCAGAAAGGTTTGTGCTTAACATGGTGAATCTAAGTATAATCATTGTCTTTAATGCTATAATTCTACAGATCCAGCACCACTTAAGAACTTGTTTTTTTTTATGCTTATGTTCTTAACATGGATTGTAAACAAACAAAAAACACACCTAAGTTCCAACAGTACTTGGTAACATTTTGAAAAACAGTATAAATGTTCATGAGTGCTTTCATCCTGAGTTACCCATAACTGTGTATTTAACATTCAGTTTGCATTTCATGTATCATCCATCAAAGTGTCAGTTCAAAATGTAGTTTATTTTGTGCTTTGTGATGACTGCATTTGTTACCTATAATTAACACACACACACACACACACACACACACACACACACACACACACACACACACACACACACACACACTGATTGCCAAGGCTCATTTGCAATTGCAAAAGTGGTACAATTTAATTGATGCCTTGATCAATCTATGGTGGGAATTTGCCATGTTTGTTAACCACATCCTAGAGCTTTTGATCAAAGTCATAGAGCTGTTTGCAAAAATATATAGCCTTTGACCATCGCAAGCATCAATAATACAAATGTTTATGAACCATTAAATGTCATCCTTTTTATTTTAGTAAAGTAATGACAAACTGATGTACCCTTTTCTGTATTGTATGACTATAATATTTATGTAGGCAAAATCTGGGGTATTAATGTAATAAAACTAAACTATGTATTTATTAATTAGCCAGAGAATTATTTTGGTGTGAAATTGTCGTTTTGATAGCTAACTGAAGAGTTTTTTGTTGTACATATTTATCATCAAGCAAGTGGAGAGTATTTCCACTTGGTATCTATAGCAGTGCTCTGCCCTCAAACACTTCTAGGATGATGGACTGGTCTGTCCATAAGGGTAATGGTCTATTTTGTCTACAACAATAGATCTGCTGCTATGTATATGAAGACATGTAACCTATGTTCATAAAAAAATGGGTTCAGAGGAGAGCTACAGTACGTCAGTCTTCCCAAATTGTGAGTAGGGAAACTTCATTAGTCAGAGCAGCTGTTCAGTTATTAAAAAGCCAACATATAGTGTCCACAGGCTATATAATTAGTTCCTGTGTGCACAAAACTGTATTTATTTATTTATTTACTTATTTATTTCTATTACCTTTTTATTAAAACAAAGAAATAAGCTGATCCTCATAGAGACGAGCAAGAATGGACAGTCGACTCAACAGTGATGACATTTCAAAGGAAATACAGAGATTGAATTCAACAATTAATGTATCGATCTGTGTTAATCAATAATTGATACAGAGTTCTCAAACTTTACTGTGGCTTACATATTAAATTGGGATACACCTTGATCATAATCAAGTGAAATGTATCGCTAAGTATACAAGAAAAATAAAATGCTGATTTCTATAATACCAATATTCTGTTCAAACTGTACAGCTTTCTATAACTAGCTTTCCATAATATTGTACATACTATATAAGTAAAAAAAACAACAAAAAAACATTTTCAAAATCGTTGTACCAATCTGCACAATGGCATATTTTGCAATTCCATTATGACAAAAGTCAGATAGCAAAGCTTCAGACAAATAAGATTATAATAAAGCACCATTTGTTTTATCCAACACAGGCTTAATGAAGTGAATAGAATTAATACATACGCTGCATGCATGTGCTAAATCATGTTTCTGGAAAGAGTCTGTTTAACATGCATAGAGCAGAACCATTTGCAGTTGTGGTCAATATTTATGTACTAATCCGGCTTCTTTTTTTATGCACTAGGAAATTTCTTATATCAACCAATAAATAATAATAATAAAATCTACCAACTAATATTTTAAATATTATTTCAAATCAGATGACACTATGGACAAAAGAGACACCTTAGGCAAGAAGAGCACAGTATATACAGTGTATATACAGTACGTGTGTGTGTATATATATATATATATATATATATATATATATATATATATATATATATATATATATATATATACACACACACATATACAGTAGCTTTGATAAAAGTCACAGCTTAGAATAAACTTGATTGCCTCACCTTTAAGAGTGGTATGACATGCTTCAAGAGTGGCTGAACCTGTAAAGCAATTCCCACTGAAAGAGGAACAGATCTGTGATACTATCACAGCTGCAAAATATTGGGGGCAAAAGAAGCATGAGGGGAAAAAAAAAAAAAACTACAAATCTACAAAAAACGGTTTAAACATGGGCAGAATGGATTTTTCTGGAGCACTGAGGTGTAACATTTTTTGCCTCTTGGATATTTCAAAGCATATCAAATGTCTCAGTACAATAACCTGCTCTGACAGGAAAAGTTATTCTCGGCATTGGTGTTAAATGGAATGAAAATAAAGAACACCTAATATGTTTAGTTGTGCTTGCATGTATGTCACTCACACACACATGTACACAAAAGCTCACACAGTATTCCGCAGTTATAAAATATGGATCTGTATACAGAAGTTTTCTGCTATATAAAAATGCAGTTAAATGATGGATTTCAGAACACTTTTCAATCTAGTGTATATACATGTGAAATACTGTGGTAGAAACATCTGACAACTTCATTTGATTTTAAACTAAATGTGCAACTGTAATATTGCTTCACTCAAATGAAACCTGCTTAATCATATCTTTTATTTTTGTTTAATTTTATACATAGTTTATATTGATTTATGTTTTACACAAGATATTTCTCAACAAGATAAGCAGAACAAGATATTGTACATTTAGCTACCATTCATCACTTTGGCTTGATTGCACTTGTCCTGTAATGTGCCCAGTCCCCCAGGATAAACATGTTGTTACAGAATACATTCACTCTTACCTTGCACAGCATCAGGAGGAACATAGCATTGTGCATGCTGGGTGGGATTGCCTTCTTGGCTTTAGAAGGCATCCCAGGCAACTAACACACAAGTTAACTCCACTCATTCTGGATCTGTGAAGACTTTCCAGTGTGAAAGAGGTTTTTCAGGTTCAGAATCCCTTTGTTTGGTAGCCTCCCAATGTAGATCAGTAATATATGCTCTGTTTCATTTCACTTGTGCCTGTGTTGAGCTGTCACCAGTTTCTTTAGCACATCCTTCTTACCATCACTACTACTTCTTCTTCTTCTTCTTTGTTGTGAAATAAAGCTGAGTTAAGGATAATTAAAAGCGAGTGAAGGAGTGGAAAGGATGAAAGAGAACAATCTCTTTTGTTTTACTCCACCCTGTTTCCATTAACAAGGCAGAAAAAAGTATTTTTTTCCTCCACAGCACTGACACATCGTTTAAACTTAAATCCAAATTTCTTTCCTCTCACTGAACTAAAAGAGTTTCAGACGGCACTCAGTATCCATGACTAGAGCATCAAAAATAATTCACTTTAAGGAGAGAGGAAGAGGATGAAGAGAGTAAAGAAGAGTGATAGAGTAAATCGCCCTCCTGCGTGATGTACCGTGAGCTGTGTGAAGAGTGTGTGTTGTTGAGGGAAGTGTAGCTCAGGCGCTGACGCTCCTGCTGCTACACTCCAAAGGCAGCCGGCATCCCCAGCTCCCTCTGCTGTGCATATCAATGCAGCCCAGGGTTGCCTGGCAACGGGCGCAGGAGAGCCACGGAAAACCCGGGATACGAAGTGTGTGTGACAGCGGGGTGTGTGATGAGGAGGAGGGACTCCTAAATTGCTCTTCCTGAATTTCCCTATTCCCTCAGAATTATCTCAGCCACTAGGGCAAGACAACCATTAGTGGACATCTTAATTGGAATAAAAAGAAGTGGTGCTGGAGCTGGAACTCCTGTCTACAACCATCAAGTCTAAGTGAGACTGGAGGTTATAATGGATATAATGAGTCAAATTTTTATAGGAGCAACATTATCCCCAGCACAATTTATTCTCTTTCACAGGGATAGAACAAAATAGGTGTATTCTGTAAGGGAATCTCAGTGAAAAGCCTGTCTCTGGATTTTAAACAGCCACATTACTATGGTTAAGAATAGCATGTTTTATCCTCTACAAACAACACAAATTCAGATGTTTTCTCCCATTTGAATGTTATTCACCTCAACTGGGCTACATTAATGAAAACAGAATCTGTAAAAGAGAGAAGTTTTTTATTTTGTCTATATTGAATAAAAGGCCTCAAGTGCCTATATCAGTGTTTAAAATAAATATTATTTTTTTGGGTGCTTTCTTCAGAAATTAGGCAAAGCACAAAGCAGGAAAAATCACAAAACAACAATAACACACACACACACACACACACACACACACACACACACAAACTCACCAAACCCCTCCAAATTATTCCCAGAAACTCATGTGTTTACTTATGTTTACTGTAGATAAATGCTAAGAATTTAGAGCAACATTAATGGATGTTTTTTGATTAATGCTGTCTGCACATCACTGATCAAATTGAGGTTTCTGCCCCATAAAGTTTATACAAGTTAGATAACTTTGTAGTAAATGCTTAGTGACCCTTCATTAGATTACTGCCCTGATGCGATTACACAAGATTGTATGTCCACCATTTTTACATGGACAATATGTCATTCTGTGGGTGGGATATTTAGTCGAGGAAAAAAAGATCAATTGACTTGTTTGATGTTATTTCGAACACGAAGTGGCCCGGAATGGACAGCAATTAAAATAGAAGCATTTGCCAGGCTAAAATCACTTCCATGCATAATTTTATTGCTTGCTCTCAACCATGCCCTGCCTCAAATTAACTTACAGAGCTGGCTTTTCACGGACAGCACTTTTATTTTTTGCCAATTAAACAGACAGAACAGTCAATTTATTTCTGTTGTCTATTAACCAGGTCACTTACAGCTTCCTGTGTACAGCAATGAGCAAGCTCTCTCTGCTCTTTCTGTCAGACTAGCACAACTAATTGATGCATTAAGTAAATATGCAAGGCTTATGGATTCAATTTTGTACAAACAGTGCATGTCAGAAAAAGTTGCTGAAAATATAATAATATGACTCCTTTGAGATCTGTAGTAGAGAACAGGGAGACTCACCTGACAGTGCGTTTGATGACCCACACTGGGAAGACGAGTTTGCACGTGTTTGCAAAATAAAGACAACAAGACCTTGCGATGGTTCGAAGTGATGCGATTAGTCCTTTCCAACCAAGTTGAAAAGGGCATTGCAGACATTAAGTATTAGCTCAGGAAAGGAGGGGGGGACACCTCTAGTTCTACCATCCACAGCACAATTTTCAGTTGACCAAGGATAAAAACACTGACCTTGCTGTAAAAAGCTACTATAGCGGTTTTAGGCCCTCCTGTGCATCGATGAGAACCTACACACACAAGCAGTAGTTTTTATTTAGTGCAATTGTTTTACCTAATCACAAAAACCTGGTGAAATTTTAGTGCTTTGTTCATTTTTTAACTCTGATTTGCAAATTTTCTCTCCAGAAAGTGCCCAAATCTTGTGTGTGTTTGTTTGTGTGAGTGAAAGAGAGAGTGAGGGAGACAAAATATAAGGAAAACCAAGCCCCCATTTCCTGTCTCCTTCTCAGCTGACCTTGGCAAAAATGTCTGGCAGTAATGCATTGAAATGATCTACAAGAATTTATATGAATTCTGACACAAGCATTGCAAGTAGACAGGTCCTAGAGTGAATGTACACTTTAGAGTAATTGATATGCTTCTCTTCAAATGTTAGGAATCATTTAGGGTAAGAGTACCCATCACATCAGACTACTGAATTTTTGACAAAAAGTTTTTATGTATGTATTTCAGTGATATTGGCTTAGAATACAAATCAAAACCTCTGTCCATTACGAGTAAAAAAAAAAAAAAAAAAATTATAATAAAAAAACGAAGAACTTAAGACCCATTGTCTTTACCGGAAATCTTGCTCAGTGTTAAAATGAAGGACTACTGTTTTTGGCAAATCTGAAACACTGTATGACTCATTAGCTGTAATGTCTTTTTATCTACCTTGATCCTTCTATGTAAATAGCCATTGATGATGGCATGGCATTTAATGAAAAACAAACATACAAACCAACCGACAAACAAGGCAGAGTGTCTGCAAAAGCCTTTTGAAGAACAGCAAAAAGCTTTTACATTTTGACTTTTAGATTTTGAATTATTTGACTTGACCATATGACAGTTAGTTTCTAATAATCTTTTTTTTATTTATTTTTTTGCTTTCAGTTCAACCAATTATTTTAAATTTGACAGCAGAACTACTTTCGTTGTCATTCATTTCATGGCCTCTAGACCGAAAGTGAATTTCACTGGGTAACCCTGGATAACATCCTGTCTCCTCTTTACTCTTGGAAAAATTTACCTGACACTCTACCACATACTTAAAAAAAAAACATCTGTATGCCACTGCAATAAAAAACCCTGCTGTATGCTGCATTCTGTCATCATTCAATTTTTATGTAATTAATTAGACATTTAGTTCACCAAATACATGTATGAGTCTTATATAAATATAACCATATAGATTCAGTACACCAACTGAATGTTGAAGTTTATCTTCTTCAGCTTTATGCCTCATTAAAATGCCAGGCCATATTTCAGTTTGTTTTAGTTCAATGTTGCCCTGCGATGGACTCGAAGTCCAGCCAGGGTAAATACTCTTATCCTGTGCACAGTAGGATCCATACTGTATTGACTGAGACTTATAAACACTTATGAATTATTGTCAGTCTCTATTAATTGTTAATCTGTAGATGTATTTTTTGTAGCTACTTCTCATAGGACCATTTTTTATTTAAAGAATTGGTTCTTCATTTACATTTAAACTATTATGAAGCACTATTTCAATATGATTTAATTTATTCATGAAGCCTATGTGTTAGCCAAATGGATGGTTTTAAATCTCTTGACTTGACATTTGTAACACAGTTATGAAGCGTTACATTTACCTTCTACATCCTTTTCAATGTGGAACAAACAAATCGCGGCAACGCTGTTGTGTAAAAAACGCCTCCAAAAAACACGTGCATGCACATTCTCATTTATTAACGCACATCATGTACATTAAGAAATTTCAAGCATGTTAATATATTGCCGCCATATTGATTTTCGTTTATCTCGATCATCGGTTATCGCGATGCTTTTTGGGAACCCCCTAGGACATCGACATAACCGGGTTCCACTGAATATATATATATATATATATAT
Organism: Silurus meridionalis; assembly: GCF_014805685.1. Taxonomy (NCBI): domain Eukaryota; kingdom Metazoa; phylum Chordata; class Actinopteri; order Siluriformes; family Siluridae; genus Silurus; species Silurus meridionalis. The sequence goes on along the minus strand of NC_060891.1, from coordinate 18,088,981 downwards.
ATATATATATATATATATATATATATATATATATATATATATATATATATATATATTATAAAAATAAAGTACTGTGCAAACATTTTAGACACTTGTTTTAAAGAATGCTTTTAAAATTAAAAATGTTAAGAGTGCATTTTCATTAATGGAAAGTAAATAAACAGATAAGAAATCCAAATTATATTAATATTTCATTACATACATAAAGACATCAATTCTTCTAAATACTGTACACTTGCACACATTTTCTGAAGAAATTCAGCAGGAATGTTGTTCCAAACATCTTGGAGAATTAAACACGGATTAGGCTAGATGGATGTAGGCTGCCTCAAATCATTGTCTCTTTATGAAATCCCAGACAGACTCAATGATGGTGAGATCACAGTTCTATTGCAGCCAAAACTATTACTTTCAGGACTCCTTGTTTCTCTCTATGCTGAAGATGGTTTTTAATGACATTGGCTGTATGTTTGGAGACTTACATTTACAGCATTTGGCAGACACCCAGTTAAGCACATCTTACATCTGCTGTAAGTTTCCTTGGCTGACCACTGCATCTAAGGGCTGTAGTATTGCCTGTTTCTTTGTGCTTTTTTCAAATAGCTTGAACAGCACATCTTGAAACCCCAGTCTGCTTTGAAATCTTTGCCTGGGAGAGACTTTGCTGATGCAGTATAACTACCTTGTGTCTTATTGCTGTGCTCAGTCTTGCCATGGTGTATGACCTGTGACACGAAACACACCTTAGTAGCTGAGTTTGGCTGTTCCTCACCCAGTTTTAAGCCTCATGTACAGTATCTCAATAAAGTGAGTACATTCTTCCCATTTCAGCAACCATTTTAGTATCTTCTTAAGGGACAATACCATATAAATAAAACTTGAAAATATTTTAGTTAATGTGCAGCTTGTAGAGCAGTACAGATTAACTGTCGTCTAAAAATAACTCAACATACAGCCATTATTGTCAAAATAGCTGGCAACAAAAGTATATACACCCTAAGTGATAACAGTTGTACATCATGTAATCATGCAAAGCCACATGTCCTATTCATCATGTTCATGTTTTTGTCTGCCTGACAGGAACATACAAATTTGTTTATCTTGTATTAGAGCAGTTAAAATTTGGTGCTTTGAGTACAATTCTCTCATACTGACCACTGGATATTCAACATGACACACTAATGGGAAAAAAAACTTTGCGGATATGATATTGATAAGGATATGATAATTGGAATTGTTTCTCAAAAAAGATGGCCTAGGCCATACAAAGATTGGGAACACCCTGAAACTGAGTTACAGTACAGTGGCCAGGGTCATTCAGAGGTTTCTCAAGATGGGTTCCACTCGGAAACAGGCCTCGCAAGGGTTGATCAAAGAAGTCAAGTTCTCGTGCTGTGCATCAGGAGCAGAAGCTGGTTTAAAAGAAATCAGACCAGCATTGCTTTAGAGGTTGCAGAAGCATAAGGTTCGCTTGTCTATGCTCAGACCATACGCCACAAACTGCAACAAGTCGGTTTGCATTTGTCCCAAAAGAAAGCCACTTCTGAAGCCGGCTCACAAGAAAGCCCACAAACAGTTTGCTGAGGACGACCTGTCCAAGAGCACAAATTACTGAAAACATGTCCTGTGGTCTAATGAGACTAAGAAACTTGTTTGGCTCAGATGGTGTCTAGCATGTGTGGTTACCCCCTGGTGAGGAGTGCCAAGAAAATTGTTCCTTGCCTAAACTCAAGCATGATGGTGGCCGCATCATGTTCTATGTCTGCATGACTGTTGCTGGTACTGGGGAGCTGTGGTTAATTAAGAGAAACATTCCAACGTGTACTGTGACATTCTGAAGCACAACATGATGTGCTTTTTGAAGAAACTGGGCCGAAAGGCAGTATTCCAACATAACAACCCCAATACAAGGTGATGGAGTGACCAGGCATGTCTCCAGACCTGAAGCCTCTTGAGCACCTGTGGTGTATCCTCAAGTGGAAGGTGGAGAAGTGCCATGTGTCTAACATCCAGCAGCTAAGTGATGTCATTATGGGGGAGTGGAAGAGGATCCCAGCAACAACCCATGCAGCTCTGGTGAATTTTATGACCAGGAGGATTAAAGCAGTGCTAGATATCAGGGGTGTGTGTGTGTGTGTGTGTGTCTGTGTGTGTGTGTGTGTCATAATTCAATTTACAAGTTATGTGCAACACTGTAATGTTATGTGTAAATGTTTGTGTAAATGTGCTGTCTGCATCTTTTTTTGTGTGAGCTCAGTTATAGTTGTATGAGACCTAAAGTTTGTGTCAGAATGAAAGTGTTGTTGGAGATGGAACGGCATGCTTATGACCTTTTCTATATTTGGTCTACTGGGTAATAAACATGCACAGTTCACCATCTGCCACACAGCGCCTTTTATATGGCAGCTAAATAATCATTTCTGAAATGATTTTACCTTCTCTCTGCTCTTCCCTCAGCTTCAACTATGCAACTTTAATGCATCCTGTCATTGCATGTCGAATAAAGAAGCAATGCTGTTTGTACAGGCTCAAAAATAGGAAATAAAAAATATTTGCATATCAATCTGTCATGGTCAAAATAGCTGTACAGTAATCTGCCAGGTTCTAAATGAATAACACTTGTTAGAGATGAGGCATTCACACTCAAAATCTACCTTCTAATGGGATTTGTAAAAGATCCATGGTATTAAAATGCAATAAAAAAATCTGAGCTGTGCTAAAAGGATGTCTCTAAATATGGTCAGAATCTGGCAGCTCAACAATAGTCCTTTCCAGGAGAGGAAATGCATAAAATCCCTCACTTGTGGATTAGAGATTCTGACTTTAGCAGCGGTTCAAACTCCATTGTGTCAATAGCTCTGTTGGTGGAGTATTGACCTACAGATGAGACACGGCTACTCTGCTTTTTGTTGGAGGATATTTGAGGATGTGGGATACAACATGGTAGTTTTTCTCCCATTACCAAATCTCCAGCATAGATGCACAAAAGCACCACACTAGCCTGTCAGGGACTAGAGAGGCCTATGAGCAAGAAGCTTACTTTTGATCTGAATTTCAGTGCTTCTCAAATGAAAGGACTGAGCTTTGAGGTGAATTCACATAAAAAAAGACTTTTCAATCAATGATGATATTCATGAAAGTCAATGTGTTGCCTATAGAATGTCAGTGTGAAATGCATAAAAAAAAGGACAAGCTCTTTCTTGATGCCAGATATCGCTTTTCAGGTTATAGTGCTCAGCGGTATTTACATTTGCGGCATTTGGCAGACGCCCTTATCCAGAGCGACGTACAAAAGTGCTTTGAGTCTCTAGCAATGAATACATTTACACTGGTACGCTAGATTACAAACTTAAAATAAATATAACTCTTGAATTCTACAAAGCAAACTTTGAAAGTGCTAATTTAAGTGTTTCAGGAAGAGGTAGGTCTTCAATCGTCGTTTAAAGGACATCTAGGGGAAGTTCATTCCACCATCCCCGGTGCCAGAACAGAGCCTTGAAGTATACTTACCTGCAGCCTATGTCTAATTGTGCTAATTTCTGGGCCTCACATGTGACATTCAACAACTTTTCCAAGATTGTCACGTCACCAAAATCGTATCCTGTTCATTCAGAAGTTCTCTGCAAACAGTAACATTTGTTAAAATTCAAAGGGTACATTTGTTGTATGGGTGCACTTGTGTCTGTTCACTGCAGATGGGTATAAATATAAATTGTTCTGTTATATATAAAATTATTTCTTATAGTTGATAGAGTAAAAGGTATCATTATGTTCTTAAGAACATGTTGCTGATTGCAGTGTATCTCTGCACAGCCCTGTTAATTACAGATGTATGACAAAAGGGATATTCAAAAACTAGAGTCTTGCTGCTCATATGAGTATTAGCCTAAAAAAATACAATTATATAGTTCAGGAAGCAGCATTAACATATAGTTCAGTATTGAAGCATAACATAAAATGTGTCATGTTTAATGTGATGCAGTGGTTTAATTCATTCCTAGAGTTATTCTGGCAATACACATGATTAAATGTACATTATTAAGAGAACCCATTTGAAACATTATAGTGTTAAAAAGCACTATAAAAATTAAAATAATTTAAATTTCTGCTTGTCTGACCATAGTGCAATAAAAAAATTTAGACATTCATGTCTTACTTAGATATACTATCCATAGTAATTTATCCTAAATGTACTATCACTCATGGTTACTGACAAATATTACATCCATGATAACGTTACAAAATCTTCTCAAGTACAGTATGTGCAAGTCTTACACAGTGTTGGTGTGTATTTGTTTGCTTTAAATGAAATGCTGCAACAACAGTAGATATAGATAGAATATATTATACAAAGTCTGCTTTACCCAAGCCTTATTTTAAGTTTAAAACCAATGCATTATTTAAGAGCCTGGAATTACAGTCTGCATCAGCATTAACACCTTTGGCCCAATTATAATATAAATGGCATAGACAGTGTTTGGGAATAAAATTCAAACAATAGTGGCATCTTAATAGGAGACATACATTGAGACATCTGTAAATGTCAGTAAAACTATCATTGGGAGAAATTGTAGAAAATACAGTGGAGTATTTTGTGAACACATTGACAGGATGCTTTACAAGTCAGATTCCTTCCAGTTATTTCAGATTCCAGATTCCTACAGAATAATTATTTGTTTCAATATTCACGAAACCCTGAAAAATATTTGCAGACTGATTTTAAAGAGAGTTGAAATTTTGAACATACCTCTTCTCCTTCCCTTAATAGAAAGCCTTTGCAACTCTAGACACTCAGCAAAAATGTTTTCATCAGCACTTTTAAAAAGAATTCATTAACGTCTATGGGTTGTGATGAAAGTCATATCCTAAACCTATAATTTTACAATTTTACTGAATTCCATTAAAATGTTTATCTATATGAAACTCAGTCTGGAAGAGCTACAGTACTATGTTTCCTCTCAGCATACTAGATTAGAGTCAGCATTACTGTCATTCAGCATATACGATCCTCCCTGGGAATTGTTTTTTTAGAGAACATTAATGCCCTGGGTTACCTGATTAATGTCATACATGGTCTGGGCAAACGAAAGAATTAGACATAATGAACTGGTCTAATGAATTAGTGACTGTTTGTTTTCTCTCTGTCTACACTGACCCAAGAGCATTGCAACAGAGGAGTACTAAGTGAAGACACGAGCATTAATCAATAACACTAAGCCAATTAAAATCACTCTTCATTTAAGTTTTGATCTTTACTGATTTTCTTGCAATTCTCATCCATCAAGTTGGTAGACTGCATCCAAGGCTTCAGGCTTAAGCCACTAACCAATTCTGGTGCTCATCTGCAGCCATTTACACATTGCATTCATGTCTCAAGGTTACTTGGTACTCAGATCAGAGCATTCCTGTTCATTCCTGTTAAATTTCTAACTGCTGTTTGTGAAACTATAAAGTAATGGATCACATAATTCAAACTATAATAAAACATTGGGTCAAGCATAATTACTGTTTGAAATCCTGGTTAGCAGATAAGCATGCAAGCATACTGGAAAAGATAGGAAAGATAGACTACAAACGCCGAAGACTATATTTTGTTTTAACTCTGTCAGACAATAACTAGACAGTTGAAGATTTGGAAAAAAAAAAAATCTCCTGTACTTTTTCCGGTCTACAATTGTACAATTTGGTGAGTCTGTGGCCATGACAGGCTTAGTTGACAAGAAAGGAACCTGATAATCTTTCACTGTTGTCCCCCATGCACAGGTTAATGTGTCATGTGTTTTGAGATGCTGTTCTGTTTACCATTATTGTGAAGAGTATATTTGAATTCCTGTCTTATATATACTTACTTATATTTAGACTTCCTGTCAACTAACCCAATATAATTACTCTTCTCTGATATCTCATCAAGTTGTTTCAGCCTACAAAAGGTCTGCACACACGATGGTCTTTGTTTTTGCACCATTTGGAATAATATCTAGTAAATGTTGTATGTGTAATTCCCCAGAGATCAGCAGATTCTGAAATATATAAACATATAAACCTATCTGGCACTAACAAGCATTCAGCTGCACATGACTGAATGACTAGATAACTGCAAGAATGATCAGATGTGCTTGTTTTATAGGCAAAACAATGGGGCACTCTGAGGAACATCTGATTACAAAAAGGCAACAAAGCAATATGCTGTATGCTAGAAATACAAAGTGGTATCTCTTAAAAATATATTGTATTGACCCAAGCAACACAGAATTATTAAAATAATTAAAAGGAAGGCAGACGATGAGCGCTAAACTATCAAAGAAGAGAATCCACAGATCATCTAAATTGCTATAGGAAATAATTTTACTAAGCTGTCTCAGTATAGTGCTGACAAAAAACATGTTCAAACACAGATTTCAACTGATGGTATTGATGGTTTAAACAATTTGACTATAAAGGGATTAGAAGGGTTGGAAATTTAACAAGGATGACAGGGGAACGTTTAAGACGACTAGAAATAGAACCAGCACAAGGGACATGTTGGAAAAAGGGATAAAAAAAGACCAGAGATGAATGAAAGACACTTGCTAGTGAAGTAGGAAGTGGATCATGCTGACAGGTTGCCGAATTAGATTTGGCTGCGAGTTTAATAGAAGACTCAATGAGAGAAAAGTCAGAGGTTTGAAATAGAGTTTAGAGAGGTTTTAGTATAATCAAGTGTTGATTGAAGTAAGGGGAAATTGCATATCTTGCTTATCTTAGCAGAAATGAATGAAGTATATGACAAAAGTTTGTGAACACCTCACTATCACACCCATATACTGTATATATACTGGCAAAACATTCACTGATATTCAGGTTGTTTTATTTATGTAATGAGATGACTGAGATGACAGCGAGCGCACCCTGTATGTTTTCTTTATTTTACAAAAGCAGTGTTTAGCTGTTGTTATGAGTGTATACAAAAAGTAGACCCTTTACAGATTCAACTGAGTAATTTAAGTTCGTTTCGGCATTATGAGAAAAAAATGGCACAAAATGCGTGTTTGTCGACCTCAGAGGGTTAATTGTTGTGTGCACCATGGCGGTGCTTCATTTGAGATTTGGATCGTCAGTAAAACAAATGTTTAGTGATTTAAAAATTATTTTTCAATGTAGTTTAAAAAAAAACTATATGTATATATATATATATATATATATATATATATATATATATATATATATATATATATATATATATTAGTTTAAATTGTTTTTATTTTTAAGCTACACACAGTACCACATAATGACAAAGTAAAAACAGAATTCCAGAAATTTCTTTAAATCTTTTAAAAACAAAAAACTTAAATATCACGTACATAATTATTCAAACCCTTTGCAACAACAGGTGCCTACCAATTCTCTTGATTGTTGCTGAGATGTTTCTACACCTTCATTGGAGTCCACCTGTAGAACGGTTTATTGATTGGACATGATTTGGAAAGGCACACACCTCTCTATAGAAGACCTCACAGCTGACGATGCATATCAGAACCAAGCCAAGAGGTCAAAGGAACTGCCTGCAGAGATCTGAGACAGGTCAGATCTGTGGAAGGGTACAAAATGAGAGAGTCAAAAAAAATTCAAGTCAAATATTTGATTTGAACATGTTTTATAGATATATCATTATATATTAGACATATTCTCTATGTTTGAACTACTGAACCTTGCTAAAATATACAATTTGGTATCAGTGAGCACAGAACATCTAGAGGGGATTACTGAGAACTACGGACACAAATATTTAGCTTATATAAAGATATTTGAAGTCATTCATTAAGGTCTGTATGTATGACTGCAGAAATAATCATTATATTGGTTGTAATCTTAAAAGGAAAACACTTTTAAGTGTTTATGAAATTTTTAAAAATGGTGTCTATAAAAGCTCAGCAATGTGTCCCTGAATCAACTCATGTGCTGCTTTACCCATTATAACGATGCTTTACAGTAAATAAATGGTGTAATTAATTAATGCTAATTTTGCTGCATGTTCCTGTTGACAGTTTTGAGAGCTTTCTCACAAATAATAGTCAACTTAACAAATAACATGCTTACGTTTAAACTGTGCTGTATATTTGCAATAACTTGTCTGAGGTTTGTGAATTGCTATTTGTGAAATCAGAAAGTCAGTTAAAAAGAGTAAAATGTTGTTGTAATGACCAAAGTAATTGCTGACCATTTTACTATAAAGACATAAATAAAGTAATAGAGCAAAATCTTTATGCATTGTAGCTCTTTTTTATGTTTGCAGCATACTTGTTTTATGTGCATGGCGAAAATGTTGGTAATATCAATGCTTACAGCGGCATTTCTAACCCTCTTTGTCAACGTCAAGGCCTCCAACTTCCACTATCTTCCCCTTCAGGCACAAAATCAAGTTTCTGGTTCAGCAATTCTGATAATAATCTGACCTCGGCTGGTTAAGGTGGCTGAGTGTGTCCATACTTTCAGAGGGCAGGTCATGAATTCTCCGTCATTTTAATGCACTTCACATATGCCTCCCACTTGGATCGTATGAACTCTCTCCATCTGTCCTCATAAAACGTTAGGCAAGCGCTTAACCCATCCAAAGTGTCTGAGAAAGAAATAGATACTGGTCATCAGAGGAAAATCTGAGTACTGCCAATATTCACTGGCAATTAATTAACCTCAAAATATGATGTTGATGAATAACAGTTTATTTTTTATTATATGATACCTTATCCTAAGGCATTCATGTTTCTTGCCCAAGTAGGCCTTTTATTAGGAGATGTTGCTGTTCCCATTTTTACCACTAGGCACAATAATAATCTTATAGAGTTTAATGAGATGACCACTCTGTGCTCTGCCTCTACCTGTATGGATAGGCCACTACTCAATAATTAAATCAAAATAATAATAAGAGTTGCTGTATATGGCTATGTATTTTTGTGATACATGTTGGATTTTATCAAGCCCTGGTGCATTTCATTTCTTATTTTGGACAAAAGTGTAGGGGCATTTTTAACATTTCTGGGCTGATGTTTGCTCCTAGTCAGTCCCTGTCTAACATGTCCTTAGGCGACAAGCTTTCTCGGCTACAGAAACTCCAGTCCCAACAAACATTAAGTGACAGACGTTTTGACACTAATAGCTTTGTGGATGTTGATACAAGCAGGCACAGTGGCTTCATTATGCATCTGAATGGAACACCTGAAAAGGGCACAATGACAGTGTTGCGAGGCAGCAAGGAAATGTCTGAAATTTTTCACAAAAAAAAAAAAAAAAATTTACATCTAATTCTTCTAGAATGAAAGTGAAACAGTGAAACAGATTAAATACTAATCATTGTAATCACACAAGCATGTATATTAAGGCATTGTAATGAATCAAAAAAGTACCCAGATCAGTGGGTAAGACAAGCAATCTGTAGAATATTTTGATCTAAAATTGAAATTGTATTTATTGTTATTATTCATTTTTGCAACATTACTTACTTGAGATGGGAAAAGGGAGCATGAGTAAGAAAGGAATCAAATGTAGACTGCTAGCTGGGTCACAATGGGAACATGTTTAATGTACAGTAAATCTAAGGATGGTGAACTGTAGCTGAGCTGTGGTGAGATTAAGCTAGGTTTAGCGAGTTCCATGTTGGAGCAAGGCCTGGGAGAGCATGTACTTTTCCAGTCACAGCAGCCTGACTGGCTCAGACCAGCTCAATGATAGAGGGATGATTAATTATGGTGGTGATGAAATGTGATAGCTGTGGAAATGTCAACGAGATGACACCACTCATCAGTGTGATGCAGCGGGGAGGACAGATCACACGCAGACATCTGGAAGGATGCGGAGCAGCAGGCGCTCTCTGCCTCCGCACAGTCACTGTTTCTGTCCTGCGTTGCCTGTGCTTTTCTCTCCTTTCTGCTCATGCTCCTGAGAGAAAGCTATTTATACAGCTAATACCACAGCAGTCACTGTAATGACATTCTTAAGGCTGGCTCATCTGGCTAAATCAAAATCCATTTGTTGCAATGTGGACTTTAAATAATTCCTATATAGGCTCATTTACTGCATTTTTTCTTGACATTCTCTTACTCATTTGTGAAAAGAGAACTGTCTATAGCACACAGTGGTAATACTGTATATTTGCAACAAATACAAGCTCACTGAGCCTTGGAAAATCTATTTTTAGATTCGTAACATGGGCAAATCTTTGAAAAAACAGAACAAAACAAAAAGGGGAAACACACAGGCTGTCCCCAATGCATTGCTTTTCTTACCAGAATAAATTAAATCAATGTGATAGATCCCAGAGGAGCTGAGATTTGTCCCATCCTGTATTTGAGCTTACTGTGTGCCACTAGAGCGGTGTACTGCCTGTTTGTTTTAAACACAGTCTTGTTTTCACTGCACTTCTCTTTCCTCTGCTCAATTTCTGAAACACAGCTGTGTTCAAAGTCTATAAAACATCATCAAACATCTGTGGATAAAGCAATTTATTTGCTTGAAGCATATAAGGGCTGCTTAATTTAGCATGTCAATGCTCATAAGACCTGTGAACAGCCAGGGAGAGAACACAATAATGGCTGAGCAAGATAACTGAGTAAATAAATATTCAATTTACTTTGCTTGTATACATTTGGAAAACTGAATGTCAATGAAGCAGGTGTCCATATGGACTTACCTTCTGCTGCAAAGTTTCAGGAGTAATTTTTTGTAACACATCAGCAGGATTTTTTATGTCACTAAAAGTTTGAAAGGTTCAGTCTCAGAGATGGACGTGTTATGGATTTGTAAAAGTTTCTAGCTTAATGAGAGAGCTATAATTGAATATAAAGCATGTCTGTGTAGACAGAACAGAACTAAATCTTCATGTATAATTTTAGTAGCTTTATTTTTTTAGGCGAGATTTTTCATGAAGCATGCAACATTCAATTTATCATTTTGGAGATGTGGAGGGGGAAAAAAAGACTGCAGTCATTAGAATATAGCTGGTGTAAAAAGTAGAAGGCTGCCTACACACACAGTGGAGCTAAACCTGGCATTCCTGAAAAAGCAGTACTGTAGCTCTCAATCTGCTACATTTTACAGCACTTAGTTAGCCTAATACATTCTGATAAATCTTCTGCTCAACAGCTTTTTCCGCTGAATAACTTAATTGAATAACTGAATATTTTTTATTTTTGTTTCTGTACCTCCTTTAATTTAATGGGATGCAAGCAGATGTTGTCTTTTGATTGTTATCTTATTGATTGTAAAGTTATATACTGCATATAACAGTTGGTAACATTTAATTATTGTGTGTCTAAATGAAGCACATGTTTTTTAAATTGTTGCTGTATTTCCGTTGACATTGTGTGTAAACACATTTTTGATACCTGGCCAAGAATAGAAGCTCTCATGAAACGTGTCATCCCCGGAGTCCACACACCAATTTATAACAGGAATCGTGAACAATATACAAGGTAATGAACAAATCCACAGAATTTTTGCTATATAATGCTTTCATTCCTTTAATTATTAATTAATTAATTATTTATTTAATTAATATTTTAATACAAAATCTAAGGTAAGTTAAGACTAAAATCCAGACACATTTCAGACAAATGTTTTGAGCCTAAATGTAAAAAAAATAACTGTTCAGTTAACTGACTTCATAAGGTGAGCAGTCAACCTTTATTAAGCCACTGTTATAAGAATCCATCAAACTGCAAGCCATGCTTTTATTTATAGCTGAATATCTATTTAGCTATCTCATATCTCATGAAGATGTGCTGACTGTGAAATGCTTGTGTTGAGTAACAATTGTATACCTAGTGACTGATTAGTAATCAGGTGATTGCAATTGTGACCTCTGCTGGTGGGGTGAAGAATTTCTGGAAACCATATGTAAAATTTGTTGCATTACAAATGTAACTCAACTGACTCTGCAAACAAGTACAAGATTGCAGAAATGAAATTTGTGTGCAGATAGATAGAAAGATCATTGTGCAGACTAGAAATGAACATGAAACAATATAAGCATGCTGCCTTTCATGCTATTCAAGGTCAGAGCAAAATGCATAATTTTGATATTTTTCAAAGCCTTCAATTTCTTCTTTTTTGTTAAATAAGTCACCTTGGAAAAGACCACACCACTCAGGTGATCATGGAGGTGATCATAATTTTGTGTTGATTTGCATCACTCATGGAGCAAAGGACACAAACCAATTTTCCTTACAGCGTAACCATACCACTGGATTTCTCTTTAATTTGTCAGCCACCTGTATATTTATTTATTGCTGATGATTTTATTCTATGTAATGTGTTTAGTACATAAGAAGCCATGGATAGTGCTGTTTATATGGAATTAATTAGATTGTTTTAGCTTTTGTGAAAAGATGACCAGTTGTAGGGTGCAGTTTCTGTGGTCGTAGTAAAGTATCGATGTTCATTAATCATGCTGTAAAGCCACCAGATGCAGTTCTGTGAGCAGGAGCGCTGACCAGGGCATAGGACTTTTCCTCATCGTCTGACCCAGCACAGGGTTTGTCCAACACAGCACATTTTTAGACATTAGATGGGGATGCCCAGTAACTGGAGCACAGAGCACATGCGCCATGGAAGGCTAACCAGACAACTTGCTTACCGAACTTGGTACAGCGTCAGCAGACAGATGTGTGCTGAATAAATCAAACATCGTAACTGTCACGCTGATGCACTTGGGTGTTTAGCAAGCTGTAGCATCACAAAGAAAAATGACTTCTTAAAACTGAAATCTCTCAGTGGCAGTTTAACTTTACGGTGTATCTGCTAAAGCAAAGCATCTGTTCTGAGCTTTTATTGCACTGTAATGTACTGACTATAGACATAAACAATGCCAGCCTCACTTTTCCAGTAGTGCAAAATGATTTGCACCTAATATAACTTGACTCATTTGTGATCCGCACATTTGATTTGGCACATGTAGGATGTTTTGGTGACAAGGTGAGGGAGGCGAGATTGAGATGGTTTGGACATGTGCAGAGGAGGGACATGAATTATATTGGTAGAAGAATGCTGAGGATGGAGCCACCAGGTAGGAGGAAAAGAGGAAGGCCAAAGAGGAGGTTCATGGATGTGGTGAGGGAAGACATGCAGGTAGTTGGTATGAAAGAGGCAGATTTAGAGGACAGGGTGGTATGGAGACGGATGATCCGCTGTGGCGACCCCTAATGGGAGCAGCCGAAAGAAGAAGAAGAAGAAGATAACTTGACTATATACTGTAATAAATGTCGTGTTTAATAGTGAATTTAAATGAATACAGAAAGTTGTGATGAGAGTTGTGTTTTCGATTGTATTATATTTCAAGGATATATAGCATCAGCATTAATTCAGGATATTTCTACGATGCACAATCTTATATGTTATACAGAGGATTGGAATGAGCATATTATACTTATGTGTCTGAGAACAAACCACATGAACACTTTTTATCTTCTGTTTTTGTCTCTTATCTCCCTCATAAACTCTTTTTCTGTAAATACAATAAGAAACAAATACGGCAAAGAACACCTGGAAATATCACCAGTGTCCCCAGCCAGCAAGCAAAAGCAAGGATGCAAGAAAGCAAACACACTCTTCACTCTTTTTATTTTGATGCCAGAGCAGTGGTGTGCTCAGATCTAGAATTAAGCTTTATTAACAATAACAAAGAGGCAAAAAGTACAAATATAACAAGAAAATATCCTCCACATATCAGACACAAAATCCATCAGTGTTTGTAACCATAGATTTTGGCAGGAATGGTAGCCCATAGCATGACATAGCTTCAAACTAAATATTCATCAAATCATTGCATTATATCTTATACTGTATCCTATAAAAATGGTTCTGTACACAATAGTCTGCACTTTGCAGGTTTGTATTACATTTACTTCTGATTACGTGCTATAAAACACTATTTTAGCAGCCATGGGCCATTTTAGTCTAGCCCAGTCATGCAACACCATCATTAACTGTGCTTCTTCTTCATTGACAATGTTCATGGGGCGAACATGTGGATCATGCTCAGAGAAAAGCATTATCCATCCCCTTTGGATTGCATGATCTCACACATGCCTATGATTGTTGCACAATCATCTACTACTTTCAGCTTCTCCCATTAGGGGTCGCCACAGCAGATCATCCATCTCCATACCCCCCCTGTCCTCTACATCTGCCTCTTTTAAACCAACTACCATCCATAAACCTCCTCCTTGGCCTTTCTCTTTTCCTCATTCCTGGCAGTTCTTTTATCGATATACCCCATGTCCTACCTTCAACCAGTCTGTCATTCATACTGCACACTTCACTGCTATCACACTGTCCTCATACATGTCCTGCACCACCCTCACATACTTCTCTGATACACCTGACTTCCTCATACAATACCACAACTCTTCTCTTGGCACCCTGTTGTACGCTTTCTCTAAATCCACAAACACATAATGCAACTCCTTCTGACCCTCTCTATACTTCTCCATCAACATTCTCAAAGCAAATAATGCATCTCTAGTACTCTTCCTCAACATGAAACCATACTGCTGCTCACAGATAGTCACGTCTTCTCTTAGCCTGGCTTCCACTACTCTTTCCCATAACTTTATGGTGTGACTGATCAGCTTAATTCCCCTGTAGTTACTGCAGGTCTGCACATCTCCCTAATACTTAAAAACTGGTACCAGCACACTCCTTCTCCATTCCTCAGGCATCCTTTCACCTTTCATAATCTTGTTAAACAATCTGGTTAAAAACGCCAGTGCTATCTCTCCTGAAAATCTCCACGGTTCTACCGGTATGCCATCTGGTCCTACTCTTCATCCTCTTAATCTCTGCTCTCACTTTCTCCTTAATAATCCTATCCACTTCCTGCTTCACCATCTCCACATCATACAACCCTCTCTCTCTAATTTTCCTCGTTCATCAGCTGCTCAAAATACCACCTCCTTCCACCTTCTTGATAGTCAACACATTTTTATCTCCTTCCTTTATTGCTCCTACTTGCAGCACATCCTTCTGCCTGACCAATCGGTACAAATCCTTTTCTCCTTCCTTGGTGTCCAACTTTTTATACAGCTCCTCATATGCCTTTTTTTGTTCACCACTGCCATTTCCATCCTTTTAGCAAAATCTACCACCAACTGCTCTTCCATATTCCTCTCCTTAAGGCCATACCTACCCATCACCTTTTATTACCTCTGTTCCCTTCACCTACATGCCCGTTAAAGTCTGCCCCAATCACCAATCTTTCTTAACTATGTACACCCTCTACCACTTCATCTCACTCCAGATTTTTTCTTACAACCCACTTGTGGAGCATAGGCACTGATAACTTCACCTGGTCACTCAACACCAGCTCTATCACCAAGAAAGACCAGCAGTGTCTCTATCAGGTAGGCCATAGCATGACATGTGGTTTGGGAACTGCACCGTCTTGGATTGCAAGACCCTACAGAGGGTAGTGAAGACAGCTGAGAAGATCACCGCAGGCTCTCTCCCCTCCATCACAGACATTTACACCACACGCTGTGTCCGCAAAGCCAACAGCATTGTGGACGACCCCACACACCCCTCACACACACTCTTCACCCTCCTGCCATCAGGGAATCGGTTCTGAAGCATTCGGGCCTCACATCCAGACTGTGCAAAAGCTTTTTCCCGCAAGCCATCAGGCTTCTCAACACAGAACTAAACTGAAACTCACACACACATACACTCACTCAACTGTGTGTTACTGAAGTGTTTCTGTAGTCCTCCTTCAGGATCACACCTACACCATTCTCTTTCCACCCACACCATGGTAGAACAGTTTACACCCACCTTCAATGTTTCTGGCCTTACTCCCTTTCCACTTTGTCTCCTGAACACACAACATATCTACCTTTCTCCTCTCCATCAAATCAGCTAACTATCTCCCTTTACCAGTCATAGTACCAACATTTAAAGTTCCCACTCTAACCTCCACTCTCCTCCACTTCTTCTTTTCCTGCTGTCTATGTAAACGTCTTTCTCCTTTCCTTCTCCTTCTTTGGCCAACAGTAGCCCAATTTCCACCGGTACCCTGTCGGCTAACGATACCTGTGGCGGTCAGTGTTAACCCGGGCCTCGACCGATCCGGTATGAAATTCTTATTTGTGATCCGCATATTCGATTTGGCACATGTTTTACGCTGGATGCCCTTCCTAACGCAACCTTCCCCATTTATCCGGCCTTGGGACCAGCACTAAGAGTGCACTGGCTTGTGCCTCCCTAATGGCTGGGTAAGTAGTAGTAGTACTAAATGTAGCCTTTGCTTTCTTAATCATGGCTGTAAACATTCATAATAATAATCTTTTGTAGGCTGACCTCGATAATGGCTTCTGTCAACACAAATCTTTCATTAACCTTGCATGATTTTATTTGGCTTTTAGGGAATCTTTGCACATACCGCCACCTGCTGGAGATGTGTTGGAGCTACAATAAAGGGAAATACAGAGTGCTACACTTGAACTAGTATTATCTTTTATTAAAGCCCCTTACTATTCTTTTTTCTTTTTAATATAATGCAGTGGTAACATTTCACACAAATAATATTGAGTAACACCCGAACAAACATCTCTCTAAATAGTATTAAAAAAACTATCTGAAAATATTAATGCATAACAAACAAGACAATTATTATTAAAAAAACAAACAAACAAAAATAAAACTTATCTAAAGCTACTGTTCACATTCTGTATTTGTTTTTAGGTAGGCCTAACTGCAACTGTCCTAAACTACAATCAACATCTTAGTAAACAACCTTTCACGTTATAAAGGAGCATGCAACCATCTCTTCTGTTTGTTTCACTTCTTGCTGGGACCACACAGTGATATTAGGCTGCATATAGGGCCAAGCTCTGTCCTCAAATATGTTTTGGTCTAAAGCAGTTTGGGCACTGATCATTGACCATCATCCAACTCCATTGGGGCTTGGCAGAACAAGCAGCTCACCAATCTGCCCTATAAAACAAGAGTTTGTCAAGGTTCAATAATTCAAATGAATTAAGAAATTAGAAATGAGTTACTCTACACCTGCCATGTCCTCACTGCTAAAACATAAATACAAACAAAAGATGATGTGCCAAATGTGGTAATATAATAATAATAATAATAATAATAATAATAATAATAATAATAATAATAATAATATAGATGATTGATTTAGTTCTCTTAAATGAAATCTCTTACATAAATCTTCAGATAATTAACTTTTTAAAATGTACGTCTGTATTTACAGTATATAGCATTTATGATAATTGGCATGGTATCTCTTTATTAGTTAAATTAAATTTAACCTACTATTTAATAACACTGCCCAGTTCTAGGAAAAACTCAAATCTTTATTAAGTGATGCTTTCAAGGTCACTCAGTTGTTTTAAATCTCTATTGATTTTTCACTTTATTCTCTTGAGATATTATTACACTAGATTTAAACCTTTTGCTCTACACTTTGCTGTTGTAAGTGGGTTGACAGAATGAACAAAATTTTTACCAATCACCTAAAAAGGTTGAATGAATGATGAATGATATTTCTCTGCTGATTTCTCTTCAACAGAAAGATATTTAATGTGACCAGTGTGAGCACTAGAACTGCACAGTATGAGAATCCTTAACCCAGATGAAAGGTTGTTTTGAAGTGCAAGACTAAGTTTGAAAGATTTAAACTGATGTTTGCATATAAATAAAACATAAGGATTCTCATTATTCTCTACTGTGTTTATGCAATTAAATAAATGCTATAGATGGTTACGATTTTATAGTCAGCTTTTAATAAGCTATAATACATTTTACTAAGTCAATAAATTGCTGATTTGACAGTTACGTTGATAAAAATGTCATGTAACAATTTTCCCTATATTATCACATTCATTATTCATTGTTTGTGTTCAACCTAAACAATGTATGTAAAATGATAAACAGGTCAGTATATAAGAAACATTAAATCCATGTAATGTTGGTAACAAGGTATGAGTAATAATAAATACACAATATTTTTGGCATTAAAATTATTAGTAGCTAATTTAGATATGGTGCAAAAACGAATAAAGGTTTTCTAACATTCAGTTACGGTTTGCCCAATTCAATCTTTATTGCCTAATTATATCTTTATTCAATTTTTCATAACTCTTCTTCCTTGCCAGTAGGGGGTGCTGCAGCAACACAGGAGCAGTGTTATTTTTTGCAGAAAAGTCATGCCAATATCATACTAAACATGTTAGTATCTGGTAGAGTATTCGCTAATGTTGGAGTTATTTAATACTCAGCTGTCAAAATTTAATATAATTCTTACTAACATTCTAACTTTATCCTAATTCTATATAACATCCTAATTTGCTCATTCACTGTATATTCAATTTGTGTTTGAAAGTAGTTAAAAACAGTCTCATGCAAACAGACCAATACCTTATTGTTAGTGATATTGTACATTTGTTACATATATAACACTCATTTCATTTATTTTTTCAACATGAACATTTTCTACTACTACTAATCCCCAACCCCCCCACCCCCCACCCCATCTGATTCAGAAAATTGAGATGTTACTTTATTGCTATATGCCATGTTGAGCATTTATTTCTTCTAACACACAACTTGGTTTTACACAAGTGATTTATTGAGTGTTTTTACTGTCACCTTGATGTCATATTGGTATTTGATTATATTGTGTATTGTGTTTGTGCTACATAAAGGCAACATTGTGTGATTCCCACAGACCCAATCAGTGATATGTTCCCAGCCAGCACTTGTAGCTAGAAGACACTTTTCTGAAGGGTTCTTATAAAGCTAACTTTGTAAAGCAAATCATTATAACATCACACTTTCAAAAATTTCAAAAATGTAACCATTACTGAATGTTGTAGATAGATGTTTAGATTAAAGTATTCAGGCAATATAAAATGTAGCATATAACTAGTGTTAACAGTTTCCTTCTAAACACAACAGTCAAAGCACCGATGATACATCTGAATCTGGTATTTCAATTTGGGCAAATGTTTTTGTCAGCAGGTTTGATGTACCCCATCCATTTACCATGGACCTGATACAACTAGTAAAGTCTTAATAAAATTCAACCCTTAAGTAAATGACATTGGTTGAGACTGGGTACTCCAAATGATTAGCTGTTTGAAGTTCAGGAAGTTGGAAGTGCCCATCCCATTCCCCCATTGTGCCATGCTTTGTAATGCACTTATGTCCAACAACACATTACTATCCAATGGATTCAACCATTGCCCAAGTTCTCACTTTATGAATGTACCACAAGTTCCAGTCCAGCGTGTGATTTCAGTCCTCAACCTGGGTTGGTCTGTTACTTACAAGCAATTAAAAAAGGTACAACAGTCATACATTCCATTTAAAGTTGTGTGTGTGTGTGTGTGTGTGTGTGTGTGTGTTGAATGGCATAATATACTGGAGGTTAATTGTTGCATAGCCCAAAATGTCAATTCTGCAGATTTAGATATCCTGTGTATTATACTTACTATAGATGACAGGTGGGTACTAGCATACCATAGCATATTATCAAGTTACATCACACCGAAATTACACACAACAGATACCTCTTGTATACAATACATTGTCTTACATGAGTGTAAACCATAAATGTCTTATATGGTAATATACTGTACATCACTTTAACTTTCAAAGTAACTTGATCTTTCAAAGTAATTTGTTCGATACACATAATTTGGTTTTTACATGATCTAGAGTGCAATATGATTATGAAGAAAGGTTGTCCAGTAAAACATAACTTTGTGATCAAAGTTAAAAGCACACTGAGAGGATATTTGCTTTGTAAAGGATGATGCCTCTGTATTTAACAAGACAAAGAAACACTTGTCTTGCAACATTACATAAGAATCTTGCAGCTATAATTAGAACCATGTAATAGAAAAATTATTACTTCTCACATAGGACACTGATTATTGCTGTGAATGCGATGATGATGTAGACAAATTGCCGAATATTTGATTACATTTTGGTAAATATAGTGCTGTGGACATTCTTAGTTCAACATAAACACAAAGTCTGTCTTATAACAATGCACCAATCCCAAAACAGCCTCTGGCCTGTAAATGTTGGGTCATGGACACTGATTCCTGAGTGACAGGTCAATTTTGAGTTTAGTGTTGGTTCGTTCATATCTATTTGTTCTATCCATTATTAATATCCCTCAATGGTGCATCAGTGTGCCTCATAAGGAGGTCTCTACACATGAGCTGTTTCTGTGGAAAGATCTGTGATTGGGGCAGCTCTCACTGCAGTGGACAATGAGAACTGGGAAGTAGAGAGCATCTTGGTAGGCTGGAGGGTCATCCTCAGTTGTGGTTATGTGTCCAGAAAGACAGCGCGTGTTCTCACTGGGACTCTCGGGTTCATCCAGACTGCCGCTCCTCCAGAAGCAGCTGCGGCGTGAGCCATACAGACGACCGAGTGAGAAACGGCTGCTGCTAAACGGAAGGCGAGGGCTTGCATTGCAGATGCTCAGAGCACTACGAGAGAAGACTGAAGAGCTGCTGATGGCTCGGTGGCATCGTTCACAGTTCTGCCTAAAACCTCCTGGGCGCTGGGCTAGATCCATCAGACCCGCCTCTGAGTAACTGGGCACAAGCTGTTGGTTGGAGCGGATGTGCCATTCTAGCTCAGTGCTGTCAATGGTATTGACCCTAGGAATGTGCCTGCAGTATGGATGCTCTTCACATGGTGTCATTGGGATGTACTCTGTTCCAAAGAGCTTTTCCACTCGGTAGTGAACGTAAGCTGTGCGGTACTCTGTTAGCACCCTCAAAGGCCAAGAGAATGTGAGGAAGGCAGCTGTCCAGAAGACATAGTTAGAGATGTACCAGGGGTGGTTGTCTGGATTTGAGAAGGCAATCATATACTCTTTGAAGTCTACATTCTTCAGGTGCATTCCTTCCCGGGCCTCCATGTAATCATCAAGACCTTCATTGTCAGTAAAGAATCTGGCCCGCTGAGTAAGATAGGAGTTCTCAGACTCCACATTAGCAAAGCTAAAGCACTTAGTGAACCTTAATTTGGTGATAGGTGATTTATCCAGGCCAACTAAATGCTTGGAAACATCCTTTACCCCGCAATGAACATAGTCAAATTCTGCTTCAGCCACATGGGTGTTCACCCTCTCATGATACACTTGAGTGGTGGTGTAGGCATCGCCGTTGCGGTAGCGCGTTACTTGTCTTGTTCGCCGGACATAATGGTAGCTGATGGCTTTCCACCAAATACAAGGCTTGGCCTGTTGCATTTTCTGCACCCTTTCATAGATACCTTCTGCGTCCACTTTGTACTGCAGCTCGTTACGTGCATGGCAGTGCCAACACTCCACCAAGTAAACCACATAGAGCATGACAAGGAATGCTAAAGGGATGTAAATGTAACCATCAGAGCATGGACTGTCATGGTATATCATGGACTTTCCTTTGTAGGCACTGTCGAAGCTTAGCCGAGTCACCTTGGTAACATGGCACCACACCATAGCTCCCATGCACCCGTACATGAGCATGGACAGCAAGAGGCATTTCCAGAACACTTCTCTGCACAGGGACTTGCTCAGTGACTGTTTCAAAGGCCTTTGCTGCATGAAAACACAGGGGCAGAAAACAGCACACATTGATTTGCATAGTTGAAAACAGATAATCACTGAGCTCACTAAGCGAGCTGTAAAAAGCAAATGCCTCAAGGTTCAATGCTGATATTAAACAATCAATAAATTGTAATCGTTAATAATATATTTTCGCATGGCAGATTCAGAATAATGCTGCAAGATTAACATAAATTGTGGCATACATTCGATGCAATAAAGGATTATCACATCAACTATTACACAAACACAGGTGTACTGAAGGATGGAGCCTAAATCATGCATTTATGCAAAGATCATGTATTTGCTCATGTGTTTACAGTAGTGGCTTTAGCATGAATCAGCCAACCATGCAGGCTGACTGGCCAATTTCTTAATCTTGCATGAATGAAACTGGTTCAGGTGTGTGTAATAGTAAATCGTGCTATTTGCTTACTACTGGTGCAGCATGATGGTGGTGCATGAGTCTTGTTTTCCTACCTCCTCTCTCGGGCTGTCTGCCTCCTCCTCTATCGCGGTCGCAGTGCTGCTCTCACTGCCTGTCGCAGCCGAACCTGGCGGGGACATGATGCAGGGATGCGCCGGGGAGCACCGATTACAGATCACACACAAAAAATGTATAAAAAATAAACAAAAAATCCGAAGTGCTTAAGTGTTTCTTGTAAATGCCACCCGGTTCCTTATTAATAAATTAAAAAAGGTTATATGCTTCCTTTTGCGTCGCGTGCCGCCCTCCAGCAGTGTCAGATCTTCGCCTGATCTTGATTTACCAGTTCATCTCCAAACGAATAACTGGTACAAATGAAATAAGAGGAAGCCCATTAAAGGGCATTACTGCACAGACAGACCTTAGCCATGCGTGTTTCGGCTGGAGGATGCGTTGGATTCAGGATGCAGCATTAGTGCGCCGCCATGCCTCCGGTGTGCCAGAGAAGACGCGTTAAGACGGATTTCAGACGCCATTAAAGAAACGACGGACAAAAGATTACCCTATTAACCGACTTGTATTCATTTACTAGGATTGATACGTACCAAGCGAAGGTTATTCGGGTTATAAGATACTTAGGTGCTCGGATGTTGGTGGAGGATGGGGAGCGCGACCTTGTGCATGGAGGGTGGAGGACTCACTCTTCTCGTTCAGCCGACAGCAGATGTCGACAATTGGGCCAAATTCAATTAAAGGAATTGCTGGGTATAATCAAGCAGCCGTTATGTTATTGAACTCAAATGAAAAAAAAAACGCTTCATTATCGCCACCAAATCCCCATCTATCTTACCCCATCATACCTATTATAAAACTTTGTCTATTGTTTGCATTCAAAGTTAGTAATTATCTAAATGCATTATGATTAAAGGATATCTAAACAAAACTAAACCTTGCCAACGTTTCAACGTTTAACATAGTGTGCAAGGTCAATATACTGTAAAATATACTGTAAAATATGCCTTTAAAATAAGGCAATTACACATTTTCTTTATAATTACCTATAATGCCTTCAAAATGCATCAATTGTAATCAGAATTACAGTTCGTACAGTTTTATGAAAATAATTTCTAGTTATACAAGAAAACGAAACAAATGTACTTTTTGTGCCACAATTTTCTCATTTACTTTTGCTGTATTTTTCAACTCTCCTTGGTTTAAATGACAGTAAATGTCACTTGACTTTCAGTGAATTTAACCTTGGCGTGGGGTGGGGTGGCGTGGCGTGGGGTGGGGGGTAGAAACAGGCAAATTTAAGTATATTATTGATGTGGATTTATGACTGTTTATCTGCTACACGTGATGAAGCCCATCGACGGGCCTAATGACAACCTCATTCTTGTCGAGCAAGTTAATATTTCGTACGTTTTTAAAGATTTAAAACCCAAAATCTTATTCACATTTGCACATTTGATATACGTGTATACTTGTATAACAATTAATTTAAGATTTAAAAAATGTTTGGTACTCAAGTATGTTTAGCGAATAAATAAATGTAAATGTACATTTCAAAGTTAAACATCTCACTTCTTGCTCAACTACTTTTTGCTAAATCAGCCGTTTCTTTGTATTTAGGAGCGGATAAAATGTAACTGGTCAATCACACGGCAAGCCACCAATCAGAGTAGAGCGCGCGCTGTTTTGAACTTGCTTTGATTGGCGGTTTCAGGCGACGTGGGCAGCCGCCCAGAGGGACGCTGCAAGATTTTCTTTTCTTTTTTCTTTTTTCTTTTACTGCTCATTTGCACGGTCGCGTGGATTATTATATCTTTGCAAGGTCAATGAACCCGGAGTGTGCACCCACCGCCCAGAGAAGACCCCTCACTCATACACTCAGAGAGAGAGAGAGAGAGAGAGAGAGAGAGGGAGGGGCGGGGGGTTAGGTGACGTCATGTCAGTAAGAATAGCTGAATCCAAATGCAAAATAATGGTCTAAACCCTCAGGAGCCCAATTCAGAGAATAAGAGGAAAGGAATAGGGGGAAACATGCGAAAGATGAAGGTGTGTATGCAGCTCAATCACTCATCTTTTGTTATGATGATAGTATATGCGAACGCATTTAATGAAATTGGCTAATAACTAGCACAAACATATAGTTTAGCATAAGTTCAACAGAAAGCAAAAGATTTTCAGAGGAATAAATGATGGAAGAAACTCCTGACTTTAATTTTCCACAACACCCTTTGTATAATGTTTTTTTTTAAAGTTGTTGAAAAGATTTTGGGCTCATATAATTTATTAGATATCAACTAGTGTTTAATTTATTAATATCATTCTATTAAAAGATCGGTGTGCTAAGAGTAACATTACAGTCTTTTTACATAAACTGAGTTAATTAAGCAACAGTCTTATGAAAAAAAAATGATAACAGGACATGATAGCCAAAATAATTAATAGAACTTGGATACTTCAATACATTTAAAGGGAGAACTTTTACTGGTGTAATATTTTACGTACTGTGTCTTTACTTTTATTCAAGTACATGCTTTGTGTACTTTGTCCACCACTGATTATAAATCAAAAAATTAATAAAATAACACAAAACTAAGAAGGAACAAACAGGTGCAAAAAAAGTGCAAAAACACAGCACAATAACACTATCAAATCAGCACAGACTAGGAATATGTCAACAGCAAACATTTGTAGAATCTATCACAGTTTATTCAGCAAGTCTGCTTGGTCACTAAGAATTTAATTATAAAAATAAAATGTTCAGCACATATTTATGACTAAAACAAATGCCAGAAAAAAAATTGTAAAGAAAGAAAAAAAGAGTATTGAGAGATGTATTTAGAAGTTTTGTTTTCACATACAAATAGCTACAATCAGTAACAATCTGTTACTTCTGTTTCATGAGTCAATTAAAAACCTTGGGGGCCAAAGCCATATGCTGAAGTTATACTAATAAATTATACTATAATTGTCCACTAGGTGGCAGCATCACTTCATTTTTATTTGTATCCCTCTATAACAGCCGTCGTCAGTTATTCAGCCCTTAAATATATAATTTGGTACCACAGGAACTAAAGGTACATAGAGGATAAATAAGCAAGATAAATATATAATGTATTTCATTAAGCACAATTTGAGGCTATTGTGCAAATAAAAGTACACATTTAATTCATTTGATAATTTTAAATTCTTAAAGTTACAATGATGTTTCTGTCACCGAAATATTAGACTGTGGTATGACTTCACCAGTGGTGGGCCGTAAGGGTGCAAAGCGGGCTCTGCTGGCCTAAACACTATCAGAAGCACTGACCTACATTTACAACCTAAACTATAATATTTGTTTAATGAAATTGTATTAATTTATTCCCAACAGTCTTTTCTCTTCATTTTAGCATTTTTCTTGGCTGCACTGCTTCCAGTACGTGTATGTGGATGTTAGATTTTTTGTTCAATCAGATTTTAGCCTCTATGTGCTGCCATGTCAATCTTATCTGCCCAGGGCCTTCAGAATCAGTAGTGCTGGCCAATGTACCTGAGACTATATTAGCAACGGGTCTGTTTGTTTAACCAATCAGATTTCAAATTCGCCTCACAGGGCCAGCTAGCATCCAGAATAGTGTCAGTATTATTCTGTCCTCTGATTGGTTGGTCAGAGCGAAACTGTTACAGCCAAATTCGACTGGCAAAACATGTCTGTAGCGATCTGCACACAACTATTCATCAGATTTAGAGTTTTTTACACCCACAATGTCTGACGGTAGAAGATCAATTGATTTAGTCTCGGACGTACTTAAAAATAAATTTTCAAGAAAAGCTATGCATCGTGAGGAGAGGTCGGCCAACCCTGAAGCTAGCTAGCTCGTCTCAGCCTGGGAAAGTGTTTGCCACTTCCAGACCAGTGCCTAAGAGCCGTACCTCTTGCTTACAGCCTCTGAGGAGCGTTGCAAATTATGTGAGTTTGCATTACGAGTATGCATCTCTGGTGAGTAGTTTGAATTTTATTAAAATGTATTATGTTTTTGTCATGTTATTAGACAAATATTGATTCTGAACTGCTCCAGATGATGTAGGTGGTACAGTTGTGGTTATCGTTTAGAGGTTTGAAGCTTGTTTTAGTAAAAATGGTATTAACACCCCCCCCCCATATGCTAAATGTCTCTCTATGTAATGCTACGCGTTGTTATATTGCGCTTTTGTATAGTATTGATGATTACTATAAGTGCGACATGATAGTGGTGGTATTAAGAGGTGGATTAAGTTGGGTAAATCACCACTGAAGGCCCAGGTACCAAATGCACTGCCCGCCAATGGACTTTACCATATTAATTTTGAGGTAAAGCATACACCTTTGTGGATGGCAGGCTTTTGCTGGACATAAACATTTGCTTGAGTAATCATCTTTTTCAACAATGTTACAGGGTGAGTTTGCTGTAGATCAAGATTTTCATGAAGTTTAAGCAAATCTGTTTGCACAGAAACAGTATTGGCTGACTGGCAGACTGTCTGTGGTTTCACTGAACTTTCTGTCACATTATTGGCGAAGAAATTTTAACTAGGATTATTTTTTGAATAGATGTGGCTTTTTTTTAATCAATACCTTTCTAAAACAGAAGCTGCATTTTGGATTCATAAAGGAATCTCCCCTCTTGTGTGACCACGGAGGTTAATAAGCCTTAAAACATCTTTACAAAACTCACTTTTTTTATTATAAAACTGACCAAAGATTAGATTAAAATAAGCTTTAATTAAACTGTGGTAGCTTTTATTATAGTATGGCTATAGTATGTTGTTCATAAGTCTCAGCCAGGCTCCAGTTCACACTGCAGTGAAATCTGAATGGAGATTTAGACGTATTTTCTCTGCCATTGCATCTTTTTTATTTTCCATCAAACATGGCATCTATCACTTTACTCATACAATCTTTTATTATTTCATTTGCAGAGAAAGCTTTCTTGTATTTACCCAAGACCAGGGCCTCTCTAAGTGAATTCTCAATTGCTGGCTTTTGCTTATATTTTAGTTCATTTATTTCTGTGGACCTTACCATGTCCTGTGAGGATTTATTTGTCAAAATTTGCATGCTTGATCTCATCACCGTGCTTGACGTTATTATTAAAGCTATTAAACTTACCGCCTATTCACATATGTTTGTTGTCATATAAACTGTTTTCCAGGCCCTGTGATTGGACGATAACACATTGCACAAATTTTCACACAAATTGGAAGCGTTTTCCCCCATTCTTAGATTTTTGTAGTCCATAATCAAATCAAAGGTTTAGACTATTGTCACTTTCATTTTTCATGAGTAATATTAAATTGCTGGTCCCTTGGATTTAGGGAGACTGATTTTTATAAGTATGGCTATAGCTCCAATACAGTGCCGTTCTCAAATGTCGGCAGCCTTCATGTAAAATGAACAAAAAAATTCATTCATTATTCATTATCCTGGTCAGGGTCATGGCAAATTTGCAATCGATCCTGACAACACTGGGTGCGAAGCCAGTTTTCACTCAGATGGGATGTCAATCATGAGCCATCATGCACACACACTTTCACACAAACATTCAGACATATTTTGATACTTGGGCCAATTTAGCATGACCAGTCCCACCAGCTGTATATTTTTTAATAGTTGGAGGAAACCTAGAAAAGGCAGAGGAACAAAAATACAATGTTTCCAGATTACTGACACTTTTACAAATAGTATTTTGTGATCCCTGCTTAGGACAGAAGTGTAGCATTGTATTTTCTGCCTGTAATGTCTAGCAAATTTGTTGGCATCTATAGAGGAATTGGGTTCCACTCTTTCATGTAGAACATGGTAGCTACGGGTCTACATAAGATTCTGAGTTTAATTCCCAGTACCACCAAGCTGATAATGTTGGGTCCTTAAATTAAATCATAAGAAAATTGGCCTGAGGATATCTAAGATAAACATTAACATTTTTATGATAACCTTAAAGGTGGAATTCTGGGTGGGATGTTCAGATCTTGAGTCTTTCTATGACCAATATTTATAGCTACCTATTTTTTGTAATTCAACTATGAATAGCAATCTGTTACACATGCAGGAACTAAATGTTCAGAGAGATCAAATCTCAAGAAGAATATTGTTCAAAGAAAACCCATTTCTGAAGTCCATGTTAAGGGAAGAGGCATGAATTCATGGTATAAAATGGCAGTTCTTCAAAAATAACTTTTCAAGCATATGGCAATCTGGTCCAATTTAAAATGGTTTACTTCTTGGAATTCGATATATACAGGTAGTCCAATACTTACGATCGAGAAACGTTACGAGGACCCCATCGTAAGTAAAATAAAATCGTAAGTTGAAGATGGTACTATGACTGTGACAGCCTTTCTGCTTCATGCTGATTTATAATTTGTTTTTCTGCTCTAAACTAAAATTTCAGGTTGTAATTTTTTGTTTCATAATGATTTTTTTCAATACCTTTTTAGCAAGCAGAAACAAGCAGAAACTAAACATGTGCGAGCACAGACTTGAATATATTGAGCATGTTCTGATAATATTTTTTAGATTGAGGTATTATGGATTTAATGATTCATGGAGTGTTTGTTCTTTGCAAAAATTACATTCAGAACTCACTTTTCATATGAGAGAAAAATTCAAATTGAATTCCTGCATTTGCATAAATTTTTTTATAAATATTTTGTTTAATATCTATAAAAAAATAAATCCAGTTATTATTATTTCTTCTCCTTGACACTATAAAATAATGATCTTGAAAGGTGATGGCATCCCCCAGTGAGAAAAATGACTATAGAAACAACAAGGAAGGAAAATGCCACACAGTGACATTTTCTGCAGTGAAAAACACTGTACATACTGTATGGATATAGGTCTAGGTCTTTTACAGCAATAACACCTTTCTCATGTGATTTCTACAGCAAACTATAGCTTACAACTAGTTTTCAGCTAATTGTAGAATATATTATTGAGCTGTCAGGGAAAGTTCTTTATACAGACGCTGAGCCTAATCTTTGACTAACTTGCAGTGACAGAGAATTTCTCAGTGAAAGGCCATTTTTGCTGCAGAATGATGGTTTTTCAGTATACAGCAAGCCAAGCCTTAGTCTATTCCTCTTCACACAGTTTTAATTGCTATGCCAGGCAGCTAATCAATACAACTATACTAAATGCAACAATACTGACTCACTCTCAGCAGTGAGTTTTCATTATTTACTGCCTGCTCACTCGTGTAATAAGAACCACTGATATTGGTTGAGTCTTTCAGTTCCCAGCTATTGTGCAGCTGCCATAAGTCTTAACTCGTACCAATTTCAGAATGTTTTTTTTTTTTGGAATCCAAGTTCAAATAGCACTCCGTCACCCCTTTCTGCGTGAGCCTCTTTCTTTGTTTGGTGTGAAATTGAACTGCAGTGTCATTTATGTGTATTTGATGTAATTCCACCTATAAGAAAAAACCTTCAGATACAAACAAAGAAGAAAAAAAAAACACAATCCAGGAAAAGAGATTAATAATCAGTGTATGTTTAAAATGTAATCAGTGGCATAGTATATATATATATATATATATATATATATATATATATATATATATATATATATATATATATATATATACATACACTATACATAATAATGTGTTAAATGCCATTGTGCTATCTCTATACATCTGGAGTTAAAACATCCCTTTATGTCTTTTTTATGAATTGGATGTTTCCATGTCAATCTATAAGGGATGGTAAGTTCTACATTGGAGCATATTTGCATATTTGCCATGCAATGCTAAAAGGGGGGTTGATGGGTAAGGATGGCATCTAGATGTGTAGTGACAGAATGATGAGCAGTTCTCTAAAAAGCTCATCATGCATATCTGTATTGCTGTGCGTCAACTATTCTTCTGCCGGATGCCAACTGATTTCAGATTAATTTTGTGAATATAATTCTTTAATATAACTGCAAATGTGGCATTGTGCAAATGCAGCATTATAATGAGCACAAAGCATCCCAAAAGTGCTGATATGCAGTGCAATAAGGAAAAAAATGTTCAACTGCAGCTCTTCTTGTGAGAAGGAAATGCATGCTCCCACGTAAGGATGTGTATATGTGTGTGTGTGTATATATATATATATATATATATATATATATATATATATATATATATATATATATATATATATATGGAGAGATAGAAAGGAGAGATCTTTATAAATTCATTAAAAACTAAAACAACTATTTTTTTCTGTTTGTTAGTTAATTAGCTAAACTGTTCATGTAGATAATGTGACAATTACTGAAATTTTATTAAAGAGGCAGTAATGGATTATTATACTGTATATTGTTTTAAAAAACATAACAGCTACACCTGTTTTTAAACCATATTTTTTGTTGTTTTTTTTGAGAAAATCCTTAAAAAAACATTTGCACAATCACATTGTTACTCTACAGTACACAAACATTTAGTCAGTGATCTGCCTGCTCACTTCCTCACTGGAAACAGGGCTGGGCTGGATATAGCACATATTCATCTGCGAATAGGTTGATAGGTTTATTGATATACCATGGTGTCAACATTTTGATAGGAATGCCACTGCATGACAGCTTCAACCACAGCTTGACATGTTTGAACTCTGTGACTACTGATAATGCATGTCATTTGCTGGCTGAGATGATGGCCAGGAAAAAATGCTGTTTCGTGAAATCCACTTTCTGTCTGCAACTTCCACTTGTTCCTTTTACAAGTTGCACATGCTACTAGCTTCTTTGAGATCACTGTTCTGCAAGAAGTCTGATCCTCTAAATAATATTAGCAAGACTTATATATCCTTCTTCTTCTTCCACTTCTTTCGGCTTCTCCCTTTAGGGGTCGCCACAGCGGATCATCCGTCTCCATACCCCCCCTGTCCTCTGCATCTGCCTCTTTCAACCCAACTACCAGCATGTCTTCCTTCACCACATCCATAAACCTCCTCCTTGGCCTTCCTCTTTTCATCCTTCCTGGTCTCTCCATCCTCAGCATTCTCCTACCGATATACCCCATGTCCCTCCTCTGCACATGTCCAAACCGACTTAATCTCGCCTCCCTCACCTTGTCTCCAAAACGTAAGACTCCTATATCCTATATAGGGTTTATGTTATCATATTATTGGGGGAAACCTGTTTCCTCAGGTGTCATACCCATAATTTCAAGGTGAGTAGCTTGCTGTTTAACAGACAATAGTTCTAACCTGATTCCCTGGTTATGGCAATAAAGCTCCAGGTTGTCAGAGACAAAACCATGGCCAGAATGAGGGCAATTGGCAAAGAATTCTGCATATTTGAACATGATGCAGTGTCATCCATAATAGTGACAGTGGTGGAAATGCGTACATCTGTCGTGCACCAATGAAAAAACTAAAGAATTCTGGTCCAAAACCTTAAACCAAACTAGGCGAGTTGTTTGTTTGTAAACAGACTGAGTTCGCTTTGCTGTAAATGTTCCAAATTAACTGAGGCACTTTTTTATGGATTTGCCAATCTCTGACTATAGGTGTGCTGAAAGATAGCACATTTATTGTCTGATTATATACATATATGCAGCATTTATTTTCATTTTACATTCAGCTTTTTCTAAACCCAACCCACTTTTACCACTGGGATTACTCGTGTTAACTAACATCCATGAGAAAGGTCTATATACAGTATGTGTGATTTGTTGCTACTCATAATATTTTGACTGCCTTGATGATCAAGACCATTATCTTTTCTGTTAGAGTTGTTTATTTTAAAATTGAATTACACTGTAAGTGCATTGATTTGTGAGATCAGGAACTCTTTCTGGCTCATTACTTGCTGTTGGCATAGCGGAGTATACTCAGACCTCAGGTATTTCAAGGACTCCAGGGCAACTTTTTGCACAGTTGCTCTAGATAGTTAATCACCATAGATGACATTTTGTTAGCATATGGGTGTAAGGTTTGCCCAACAGGAAGGACCCTGAAATGATTTGTCAGTCTGTTTAAGTGGGGTCATGTGCCCAGTGTCCACAGTCTATGGAAGCAGAAAAATGCTAGTAAAGCAAAACTTTATTGTTTATACCAGTGGTCCCCAACCGGTACGTGGGTCAATTGGTACCGGGCCGCACAGAATGAATACATAATTTACATAATTTCCATTTTATTTATTTTCTGATTCTGAACGATGTTTTATTTTGGAAAATTACCTGATTCTCTTCACCACATCTGTCTATGACTCACTCTTGACGCATGTCAAGATGCTCGCCTCGGTTACATGTCTTACCTACATCCGCTACCTTTTTGAAGGGATTGCTCCGGCCGCTAACACATAATACATTACCGCTAAATTAAAACCCCCAAGCTAGCAAAATTAACAAAAAACAACACAGTAGATTCATGTTTATTATTATATTTAAAAAATACCAGTTTTTATCCCGGTCGTATCATTTTATTTTGTTGTATTTATCCGCCACACCTTAAAGGCCGGTCCGTGAAAATATTGTCTGACATTAAACCGGTCCGTGGTGCAAAAAAGTTTGGGGACCGCTGGTTTATACTTCCCTGTCTCCAACAAATGCCAGCATTTACATTCACCTGAACATTAATGCAAATTGTTTACCCATATACCAAAAATTATATGTCAGTATATACTTGTCAGACTATACTGTGCATATTCACCTTATTCACAGGAAATTGATTTGGCTTTATTCTTAGCCAGAGATACACAATATTAAGCTTGTCAGTTTAATGAAAAGACACTAAGCACATGTTCAGTATTCTAAATCATCAGTCATAAAGATATTTATCATTTTTTGGAAGAATGTGCTCATTAAAGAAGGTGCAGCCAACCAGCAACAAGTGATGGTGTTCAGGCACACCTCCAGTAAGGCACAAAATTGGTCTCTTGGCAGCAGAGCACAAAGCTGCAAATGGACAGTAAGACTAAGGCATGGGTGAGACCTGAGGTAGCAAGGTGCTCCAGCTGAGATAGGACTAACTCGAACAGCCTGCTGCAGCTGATAAACTGCACATGCTCCTACACCAATCAAATCCCAATCACTGCTAATGGCCACACAGCCCACTGTTGAAAACTGCTCTGAGTTTATTTCAGACTGAGGACTAATCTGTTGGATTTACAGACCCTGGTTTAGATGATGCAGTCCATTTGCATTCTCTGTCACATAAGCAGCTCTGGACACAAAGTATAAAATGTACTAAACAGCCACCTTCATCCTATAACAGAATGTCAGTTATGTCAGAAAAAAAATATCAATTTGATTCAGGATAATTTGATTCAGGATTTAAAAATAATAAATGTATGGTGATTGCAATGTGATACTCTCCTGCTTTAGTGAGCTCTGCAGAATGGTCAATTTGTTGACCATTCAATGGTAACAATTCATAAGATCTTATTTAAATGTGGAAAAACCCTGCTTGCTATAAATGCAACAATATTCCAAATACAAAGTCGCAGTGGAGCTGCAGTAGTGCTGCTGCACTGTTGCACATACAAGTAATTTCAAATAATTAAAATTAAAAGAAAACTGTAGTGTAAGGTAGATAAAGACCTTTTAAAAATAAAAAAAGACAAAGATAGACAGGCTGTGACAAAAGAAAAGGAACTAGGTGCAGACCTGCACAGACACATTTTAATAGGTGTTCCATTTGGCAGGGTGTCCTTTTTGCAGCCTTTTTGCCTTAGCAGATTTATATTTTTCCTGTCAGACCCTGTGAAAAGGCTAACAATGCTCAGCATATTGCTTCAGCTTCAGACAGTCTGAGTCCATCTTTGGTTTTGTACCATTATATTTCTATTCAGTTAAAAGCTCTGTTACATGTTACAAAGCAGACATCCACTTAAAAAGAGTAAAGGCAGACTACAGTGCTTTTTTAAAGCGCATTCATGGGCCTTTAAAATCCCCCTAAAATAAATAAATAAAAAACCCTGTCAACCATAATCAAGCACCACTTTTTAGCCACTTGTTAATAACCACATCATCTATTCCACAGTGTTATATAGAGTGTTGTATTAGTGAACTAAAGAAAATCAGATGATGAAATGAACAATGTTCATTTAAACTGACTGCCAACATTTACGAATCCGGTCTGCATAGTGTTTGATAGCAGGAGCAGCAATAGAGGGAATAGTAATGCACACAATGGACCATGATGAGGTGCCTGAGGTAGAGGAAGAAAGTGATTAGTCTTCGCACAGCTCTACTGAATTACAGAGGGAATAAATACCTCCCTGAGAAGCATAAATGCAATGAAATAAAGAAGAACAGGAGAGGAGAACCCACCTTGTAATTTTAAGGGGAAAGAAAAGCTGTCTTGCTGATGCTGGAAATTATCATGATGCTTGGCACAATTCGCATGAGTAATTGCACGATTTCATATTGGCATTTATTTACAGTCTTTTAATAACCAATAATTTGTTTTGAATGATGCACTGAATTAATTCCAGTCCAGTCTTCCAGGATTTCCCTGTGCTTACTCTTTTGTTTTTTCGTGCATGACTGATTTAATGAGGGTTTGTAGAATGAAGGTGACGTGGGGAAGATCTGTAACAAGATCTGAATTAGGAGCTTCTTAATGAGCTAACTGAAAATTACCATTAGCCACAAGTCTTATATGCCAGAACAATTCTTGTAAAACATCTCAACACGTTTTATATTATGGGAACAGTCTCAGGGTATAATGCTTTCTGGTAGTAAAGCCAGATAGTCACAAGCATCATGAAATGAATAATAGAACTAATAGCTTTTGTGCTGAGTTGATCAATCATTAAACACAAGGAGCACGGTTGTGAAATAATTTACTAAATCTTTACTTGAAATTTGTAGAATAGTAGGATTTTGTGACACCTTCCTTATGTATCGGTTATATTGTTATTTTTATACTTGCTGGTTTTTATACTATACTATGGTAGGTATAAACATCATAGTGGCTGTTTTCGCATTTTGTGCTGTATATTAGGACATTTTTGAGCTCTATGAAATTTTAACTCATTGATGAAATAGAGTTACCTGAAATGTACACTTCAAAATATGTGACAGATTGGCCATATGTATAGTCCAGGTTCGAATGGTTTGCATTCTATGCACAGATTGCGAATTATAATGCTTCCATGACCTAAAAATCAAATATTATACTCTTGAAAGCAATGCCTCTTTATAGTTATGGTACAGTGGATGGTGCAGTTGGTCTCATAGCTACCATGAATGCATTACCTCTGGCAAAGTTTTCAACAACCTTTATGCTTTTTGACACCTCAGATTTCTCACCAGACTGTGAGAGTTTCCTGGACGCTCCAGCCCCCATTTGAACACGCTCCTAACCAGGAACGACATCTATTTACAGCTGCTCAGGTGCAAGCCAAACAGGGTGGCACTGTTGGATAGGATGCCCAATTGGGTGCTAAAAACTTGTGCCCAGAAGCTTTCACTCATCCTTCACTTTATCTTCTTCAACTGTCTCCTCTGCAGCAATTGCAGTTTAATGAAAACCATCAATTACCATCAATGTTGCAAGGAAATTCAACTAATCTGACTTGTTTAAATAACCTGTATTCATTGCTCTAAGCATTAAGAACTTTCTGGAGAAATGAACATGAAACAACCTGTTTATTGTTTTTTTCTTTCACATTTGGATCCCTACCATTTTTCAATCAAATCTCAAACAGAGACACAGATGACACTGTGACCCAACTTTGTATATTCATGGCAGTACTAAAATTACTGACCAAATCAGTAAAAGTTAATAACCTACTGACTCACATTTATCTCCAGCATTGGAGCACAGCAGTTTTTTGTTGTTTTATTATTAATATTATTTTTTATTTTTTTACAAATTGTACACAAATAACCAATCATCTCTATGTATTTAAATAGATGGACTCATCAGTAACTTTCTCTTGGCCTAGCAAAAAATTCACATGGTTGCACCACATGGCATAAAATTCTTTTTTCTTTATTCTCACTGTAATGGGAAGGCAAAAGGCAAGAAGTGTGCACCAACAATTTTATAATACTGGATGCATCTATCATTGCTATCATGTAAGGACAGAAAGTAGTGACAGAGAAGGAAAGACTAGAGAAAACAAATCATTTCACTTTTAACAAATGTGTCACATGAATTTGGTGAAAGAGATGCAGAACTGTCTTTTACCCCCACGGTTCATTTCAATGTTTGACCAACATTTTTTTACCTTTATGTTTTTACAGGGTTCAGCAAAAATTTGAAGTAACATAGTATAAACATTAGATAATGTAAATTTGACTACTGTAATTTCCGGACTATAAAGCGCACCCGTATATATGAATTTTACAAAAATTTTATTTTTAACATAAATAAGCCGCACCTGTCTATAAGTCTATAAGTATGTCTACTTTACACAGGCTTTACTGAAAGACACGTTACACACGGTGTAACGGGTAAAATATGTTGTGCTTCCTTTAGGAGCATAGCGGTATTTTGGGAATAGCCTGCCACTTCATTCTTCCGGTATTACTGCGTGTGTCCAAGACGAGGATTATGTCCTTATTATTTTCTGATGCTCATTTCAAGTTTCTCTGACTAACCCTTAATGCTGTTGCCAAGAAAAATGAAAAAGCACAAGTTTTGGAAAGCTGTCTGTGCTTATATGATTTCTGTTGCAATTGGAGTTAGCGAGCTCTCCCTTCACCCAGACTCAACGCTTTCAGCGGCTTGTATCTACACAGTAGCCTACCAAAAAAGTCATTGTTCACTGTCTTCCTCCTTCCTTTCACAACTATTTCTCTCGGGAGTTTATCTTTTGGCATCGCCGTGCATTTAAAAAGCACCCGATGGAAGTTTTTTCTCCCGATGCCGTGCAGCTCAGAACACAGGTGAGGTGCGTTTTTTTGTTTCCGTTTGGAAATTTTATTGGTCTAATGTTATGGGGTTCAGTTTTTGACTTGAAGTTTGTGAAAACGGGAAAAACCCAGGAAAAATTCATAAATTAGCCGCTCCGTTGATTAAGCCGCGGGGTTCAAAACGTGGAAAAAGTAGCGGCTTATAGTCCGAAAAATACGGTACATTACATGACACCTTTTATTTGTTAGTTTTCTAATTCCATTGGCAACATGATTAGTTTTGGTCTTATTGAGTATCTTTGGTAGCACTCACTTTTGCCATCAAACTACAAATTTGCCATGGCAGCCAAAAGACCTTGTCAACAAATGCAAAAAGTTGCTGTATCGACATTCCTCCTCATCCTGCACTAGACACATTCAGCTAGTCTTATTATATTGAATTATTTGGTTTTTAGAAAATGCTTTTTTCTTCACAACCTAAAAAGCTCCTAAAATTCACTTTGAATTGATGTTGAGGTTTTTCCATCTAAACAATTTATCTGACCTAATTCTTGTAGCAATAATAAGACAAGCTTATGCTATTGTAAATGGCCCAATAGCTGCATTTACTTAGGGCTCCTCTTTTTGGCTCCAGTTAAAGGATTTGTGGAAAATGACTTGTCTGTACAAGGGAATAGGCTTTGTACCTTATATTTTATGTGCTCTGTACAGCTCTTCCCCATTAAAGCTAAAATATCTGCCTCTGTAATATGAGGAAAGGTAAAGAAACCCTTCACTGAAATTATAATTTACTCATTTCTGTGATATTTGTCTTCCCATTGTGCTGAAAAGTAGTCTGCTCTTTGATGGGGCAAGTATTTAAATGTATTAAATAATATGCACATATCCAATACAATTTTAGTTTATTTAGAACAAATGTGACCCATGGACAGATGTTACCTGGCTTGAGATTTTGTCTAACGATTAATATATACTTGTACTCCAAAGCATGGAAAAATATTAAGCTTTTAATTTTCTTTTTTTAAACAACAAATCATTAGTTAGAAAATTAAACAATTGCAATCCTGAGCCATCCTGTTTGTGTAAAAGCTAGAAGCAGGGAAATTAACTGATATACGTAGTTTTCTTGTACTTAAAAGTAGAATTATGAAGATTAATAAAATGTTTGATGTAATTTTCCAAAAATATCTTGTTTGTTTTTTTATTAAGAGATTAGTCATTATTTGGTTACCTGCCATAACTGAGCTCACTCCTCTAGGGCCTGATAACAAACACAAATAAAACTAGGATTGATCGAGCTGGAGTCCATTTGACCATTTAAAGAGTTCTGTTTTTCCATTTTGGGCAAAATAGACAAAACAATATGTTTGTTTATTAGATATCTAGTAGTGTGTTAATTGTCCTAATTATAATTATGAATTATGGTTGTTAGTGTTTTGCAATTACTTTTGGCCCCTGAAATAGGGGGAGTGCATGTGTCATATGCTCTAACCACTACATCATTCATTTAGTGTAGGTGTAAATACCCTAAAATTAAAGTTGATTAACTCTGAGTTAGGAATACAAGTGCACTTATAATGCTCTCAATAATGAAACCAGCCAATTAAAAATAACCTTAAAGGGCATGGTGCACTACAGCCCCTGTTCCCTGCTGACCCACTGTCTAACACAGTTTTCTTTTTTCTCACCATACCAGATGCAACCCACGACAGGTGGATAATTAGCTCCCAAACTGTCTCTATGAAAAACTGCACTGCTTTACTGAACTGGTCAGGGTCACAATGTACTCAAAGTCTCAGTACCACTGGGCTCAATATGGGAATACACCCAGGGTGGGCTGTCTATTGCAGGGCACCATTTACACACACACATCCTAGCATGTTTTGGGAGGTGGGAGGAAACCAAAGCACCTGGAGGTCACAAGAAACAATAAAAAAAAAAAAGAAAAGAAAACCAGGCTCTGGATCAAACCAGGCACCTTTTGCTTATTATGGCAATTCTTATAAGTTTTTTATTAATTGTGTATTATATACGCACTATATTGTAATGACTGCCGTAGGCCCACTGATCACACATTGATCTTTTTTCAATCCAGCCATGTGGGGTATATTGATCCTACAAAGGCATTCATGTGGAATAGCGCAGAAAATAAAACACATTTAGTGAATGAAAAAGCACACCTCCATTTCTTGTAAACTCTCACACAAAAACCTGACCCCCCTCCCCTTCATAACAACAGCTCTATTAATACTCGAATTTCCTATAGTGCTCAAACAACTGAACAAGCTGTTTAGTAGTACAAAGCTCTAAAAATGTTTGTGTTCTGTAAGAAGGGAGTCTTTTTAAAAGTGTAATGAAAATAATGTAGTCTGTCCCCATTTTGGACAGGAATAAGGTACAGACACAGAATAAATTAGTCCTGTCTACAAAACAAATACACTTATTTTTAGTCTGTGAAATGTCATACTCCATATGCGAGCAAAGGTGTAGCTTTCTATTGCAAAAGCTCTCTTGGAAGAGGCTACCCATTTGTGACCTGTCACATTAAGGGCATGTAGAGCAGTAATAGAAACAGAAGATCTAAACAGAGCATATTTTGGGTTCTGTACACATTCAGATGTTATGTTTCAGGCAATAACGCAGTCTGTTCGAAGCTGCCCTGTGCGCAAGACATATACTGTATGAATGACATATTAAAGAGTTTCTGTTTTTCATCAAGCCCATATGAGAATTTAGACTAATTTAAATTCAGCTCTTTAGGGTCAGTTCCTTTCAGCTAATATTCTCTAAAATTCAGTGAATGAAATTTCACAGTGGATACCCTGACTAACGCTACAATGGCAGCAAATGCCAGCCTGATGCACAATGATTTCCCATGGCTGTATAGATGTGTGGTTTCCTTCATCCATAATAAATAAGTTCAGGATCTAAGCTTTTGCCTTTTTTGAAAGAATTTTCTCTTTACCCCTACTCACTGCTGTTTGATGCTACATACTGTATGTACAGGGTGTTACCACCATGCACAGAGGAAGTTTCAGATGCGAAGGCTCCATTATCAGCAAGGTGTACTAATTAAGGAGTCGCTGCAAGGGAATTTGCATTTGCCTTTATTCTTTCTGTTCTCTCAGAGGTAAGCACAGTTCTCTGGGTAGGCCAATACTGGAATTTAATACACTTTCTAGCTTCTTTCTGGAAATATTGTGTATAGTCTCCTGTGCATGGGAATTATGGTTAGTTTTTGTTATTGTTTTGCAAGAATTCTATAATATTTACAAAGTTAACAAGAGGTTGTGTTTGGGGTGTTAGATTAGATTAGATAGATTAGTTGGATTTATTTTAAACCATGTTGTAGGTAATATTCAGATATTCTTTTTAACAAACATGACAGTCGGAATTGTTTTATACCACTTATACTATAGCAGTTTGCCAATTTTAACTAATAAACAATGGCATAATTTAAACCACTTGTAATTCCATTTATTATTGTAAAACATTCACAAGACTAGTTAGTTCTTGTTATCACTTATGTTATAGCAGCTTTAAACCGTCTTTACTTCACCAACCTTTATTATCTCTAATATACTGTAAAAAGCCCACAAACATAAAAACACTGCTTGCCATGTTAAAAATCTTCTGCCCTACACAGAAAGTTTTTTGCACTTTCTTTAGAAAGCACTGACACAGCATTGTTGTAGTCAATTCATAAATATTAAATAAGTGACACTTCTTTGTTACATAACGTTTTCATGATTTTTTAAAATTATCATTATAATTTCTTTTTATATATACACAGTGTATATATATATATATATATATATATATATATATATATATATAAAATCCTTATTTGCAAAAAGAGATTATGTAGTGCATCCCTGTGAATGAGCAGTTATTACCCTAATATAGAGTATGAGTATGCATATTTAAATAAACTAGCATCAGGCCACCAGGGCCAGCAAGGTCTTCTCTGATGCCCAGAAATGTATCAGAATCACTGACTTACGTATAATATATCTTTTTTTTTCATGAATATGTATTACATTTTTTCCAGCATTCCAC
Organism: Silurus meridionalis; assembly: GCF_014805685.1. NCBI lineage: Eukaryota > Metazoa > Chordata > Actinopteri > Siluriformes > Siluridae > Silurus > Silurus meridionalis. The sequence continues at coordinate 18,048,075 of NC_060891.1, read as the reverse complement.
TGTCTTTATTTTATAGCGTTCCTCTCAGGGGTTTTAAGTTACATTTTTTAGACTTTAAAGTCTGCCTTGAGCTTACACTGTGAACACTGTGGGCATCCTGTATCCTACAATCCATGTTGCTTGAAGCTGTTGCTTTAACCAATCAGATTTCGATTTGCTGACTCCAAGGCTGATAGAGGAGAAGAAATGTATTCTGTCACAGATATCCTTACGGAGACATTTACAAGACTGAATTTCAAGAAAAGATGGACATCTTGGGACAAGGTCTGCTTTTATTTAAAATCTCCAGGAAAACTGTAATTCACAGAAAGAATGGGGTAATTTTGGAGTTTAATGTCCATGTTTGCAGGCGGTGCAGTTGTGGCTGCAGTGAAAAGAGGCTTTTTGAATTGTATTAATTGTGTTTCTTGGTTTAGCAATGTCATTCATTCTCGCTGCACTCCTGTCTTTGATGCAGTGCTCTGTTATACTGCATTGCTGTATAATATTGATGCTTTCTAAAGCCATGGAGTGATAATGATGGTATTAAGAGGTGGATTGCCTCATTTAGAACACCACTAAATGCCTGCTTACTGCATGGCTCGCAACTTATATAAACCACTAATTTGAATTACTGTTAACAAAATGTTTTTTAATCTATTTATTTGCCTTAGAGGACATAGTGCATCCACCATGCAGGTCCCTGTCAATAAACTCCTGACCAGCCACATTTGAGAATTTAACACTGTTGTTGTATGTAGATTAAAGAGTATGGTGCAGTATAGTCAAATAAAATGTAATAATATATATTTATCATATATTATATATTTAAGTATTATTGTTTAAGGTTCCCTGGTGGTCTAGTGGTTAGGATCATCCGCATGTTTGATTTGGCACATTTTTACACTGGATGCCCTTCCTAACGCAACCCTCCCCATTTATCGGGGCTTGGGACCAGCACTAAGCACCCTCACTGCTGAGGCCCGGGTTCGATCCCCGGTCAGGGAACCAACCCCAGCCATTAGGGTTTCACAAGCCTTAGTGCTGGTCCCAAGCCCCGATAAATGGGAAGGGTTGCGTTAGGAAGGGCATCCAGCGTAAAAACGTGCCAAATCAAACATGCGGATGATCCGCTGTGGCGACCCCTAATGGGAGAAGCCGAAAGAAAGAAAGTGTTATTGTTTTATTATTATTATTTAAGTATTATTGTATTATAAGTTGTTTTTTTTACATTCACCATTTCATCATTGTTATGTAAGAGCAGCTTATATCAGGCCTTGACTTTTTATTTCACAGAGAATTCTCTTTTTTATTTAACAAAAGTTCCAGATTGTGATCAGTCAGGAAAAAACATATAGAGCATTGAAAGCAATGAAAGAACTGAGATAATGTTCACCACAATAGAGAAAAGTTGCCTCAAGTAAATATAAAACTTGCAGAAATGCCTGACATGGTGAAAGAAGATCACAGAGGTTTCACTTCCACATAAATACAAGCTAGAGCCTTTTGGAACAAATTAAGCTTTCATAACTGTGTACAATAAAACATTGGTTTATTTATATTGTCAGTTTTTTGCAGCTCTTCACGCCTGTCTAAAATGCAGAAATCACCTCCCACATGTAATGCAATACAGAGTAAAGTGGTATATTACTATTCCCTCATAGTGTGACTGAACATTTAAAATCAAAACAAAAACAAACACTGATATGGAACCATGACTGAAGACCTAACAGCTGCCTTTAGAAAAAATGGGCACAACTGTACAGGAAAAGCCAAACTGTTCTAAATAATGTAGTTTACATTTTTAATGGGAGAGACATGATATAAAAAATTAACTGGACATTTCTGACCTTTAAAATATATAAAATACTTTGATACATTAAAAAATAAATAAATAAAAATAAAATCTTGAATTGGCCATTGAAGTAAAATGTTGCACAATAAAAAAAGAGAAATCAAGATATAATTTTAAACTGATCGACTGTAGAGATTTCAATTCAGATGATGCAACAAAAAATGCTGTTTAACTGTAAACTAGTAAATATGCTATGATTAACTAAATGTGGTCCAGTTGTAATAAAAATAATACAAATAATAGTTTAATATGATTTGTATTATGCTGAAGTATACAATTAAACATTGAGAATTGCCATACTGAAAGTATACAGACGAGCTTATAAATGACTGTGTTGTGTAGTGAACACTCTAAAAACAGTCTGCAAAAAGCAAGATGTTGATTAGCCATTGTAGATTGGACAATGTTCCCTTTGTGATGAATCAGTGAAATTGCTGTCTCTTTTTGAAAATCAAATGAACCATTTTCAAATTATAGCATGCTGGTCCAACTATCCTGATCATATATATTAGGTATTCTTTGTATTCCTCTGAGGCCTTGCTTACATGCATGAAAATGCAGTAATACTCAAGGATCATTGGGTTACACATCCATGTATTTCTTAATGACATTTTAGGAGTAAATCATGCATGAAGAATGGTTCTCTTTGCAGAATGGATGTCACCATTAAAAAAAAAAGTGTAGGACAGGGTTTAAGATGAAAAGGACATCATACACCATGACTAAAATATTTTACCAAGTCCCCCCACATCTTACAGGAGTCCAGAGTGTGCAGCTGCACACAGATTCATTTGTATTTTATCCTAGTCTCTGGGACTAAAATTTAAGGAAGTAATAAGACTGCAAGGGTTCCAATTTTTCACCAACTACTGTGTTTCATATAGTGTACTGTTTTAGCCTTGTGCAAAAGAATGCTAGAACACAGGGAAATATTATTATAAACTTTTTATATGTTCTTCCTTGCAGATTAAAATGTGTTTCATGATAATTACTGCCACATTTAAAAGAAAGAAAATCCTCCTGCTCAGTCAGTTTGATATTATTTAGACCAATAATATTAGGCAATTATCTCATAATTGTACATTTGTAATTTCAAATGTCATTTCATGTGATCCAAGTCACATAAAAAAGCTTTTAAATGGTAAAGTAAGCAAGTTAATATACCCTATCGGTTCAATAATAAATTTTACGTTTTTTTTGGCTGCTGTAGTACCTCAATACAGTTCCAAGTTGAACCTCTTTAGGATAAATATTTTTTCTTTTCAAAAAGCCCAAACAGAATATTGAGCTCCCAAATAAACAATAAGAAAAGACTTTCACAATTATGTTTTAATATGAAACAATATTTTGTAATGTGCTTTGTATTATGTAACAACTTAAAATATTCTACACATATAGGTAAATAAGTAGTTAATAAATCAGCAGCTTGTTGTTGTGATGTAACCCATTGAAAATCATAGCATTTGTTACAATCCTGATTGGTAACATGCATCTATACCGATACTTACAGAACTATTTTCTTTTACTTATACCTTATACATTCTTATACCTTATAATAATCAGTTAATAATTGACAATAGCCAGGCAATAGCATGCTTTAATTTTTTTTAGATATATTTAATGTTCTGGAAGATCTAGAAAGAAATATTAGAAAAACATATTTGAATAGGAAATAATATAAACCAATGCTTTGTCTTGCAGGCAGAACTACTATGGTGTTATCATACAGAGTAGCAATCCTTGCACAACTTTCAATCGATCAACTTTAAGTACCTGAGTGATGTTCTGTTTTTCAGTTTGAGGCAGATAAAACTTAAACCTGAATCAATAGCTATGATTCTTTAAAGGTAAAGATAGAGGAAAGAATATTTTTTTCTATAGACACATTAGTATGCTATGACAAATATTTCCTACAATTTATACATGTATATAAATAAATGTACAGGTTTGTATTTGACAGACACTAATAGAAAGGATGAACCACAGTATCCTCCTATAGCTGAGTACAGACGAAAGCATTATTTATCTAGCAGTGTCGGCGTTTGCATCTTTCTTTGTTTGCCATGACAGCCCCAGATATGTCTGTGGATTATGAAAGACAGTGTACGATCACAGCAGCATTCCAGTAATGATCTCTAAACCTTTAAACCATAGAAGATCTCTGTCTTCCTGTATTCCTTCACCCTGTGTTTTCTTTACTCAATAAACTCTCACAACATTGATGTGGTATTGTTTAAAAATGAGTAAAAGGAAGGCCTGTTCACTCAAAGAGCATAAGCAAGTCTGTTTGCTCATCTAATCAACAGTATGCTATGACAAATTCTTTTTTTATTTATTTTTTATTAGTGCAGAGGTGTACTTATTTAGTCTTGTTATTGCCTGTCACTTTCTAAAGTTTTTTGTTTTTTTGTGGGTGGGATGCCGTCTGGGCACATCCATGCAATTGATACTGAATTTTGATTCAATCATTAAACGAGTGACTTTCTTTCCTGCTCTGTAATCCCTTGAGATCAGCTGCATTGAGACCTCTTGGTACAAAATGTCTGTACTAACAAGGAATAATTGAATGGTGAATAATAAGTTGAATAAATAATCCAGGAACAATTACAGAAAATGTGTTGTTTCATGTAAACACTGCTTGAATGCCTCATATTAATACTGCTTTCAGATGATGCTTTTCTTTTTTTTTTCTTTTTTTTATTATCAGTATAGACACCTTAATAGACTCATTAAACAAACTAATTTAAATGCTGTGGCAACTCTGACACTTTATATAAGCATGACAATAAGGTTACAGGGGCTTTTTAATTAAGAGAGCACTGTGCATGTACATAAAAGCTCTTCATGAAGTTTCTCATTGCTCATTATAAAGTCTCACATTCTCATGCATACATTAGGAAGCATCATTATAATACACAATGACTAATCATAATGCACTTTTCTGCCTTAGCACACAATACTAGAATTAAATTAATTACAGACTTGTGAAGAGGACAGGTTTGCTGCATTCATTTTATGTCACTAGTAAGCCAAACCAATATGTACTTTATAGTCTGTGGACGCCTGATTATAACATTTATATGTGCTTTATTAACAACCCATTCCACTTTTAATTCCTATTTGCTGTTATAATAACCTCCACTCATCTTGGAAAATGTAACACTGAATTTTGGACTGTGGATGTTGATATTTGTGTACATTTAGTCACAAGGACAAAATGATATCTAAAGGTCCTGATGTAGGGTGTTCAGTGGAATTGAGGTCAAAGCTCTATAGCAGGCCAGTCAAGATCTTCCTATTCAAACCATGTAAACCATTTCTTCAGGGGGTTTTCTTTCTGCACAGAAGCATTGTCATGCTGAAATAGATTTTGGTCTCTTAGTTCATTGTAATGAGTCAAAAGACGTCCTATATATTTGTTTGCCTCCAAATTTGTGGTAACAGTTTTTTGAAAGAAGCACATATGACTGGGAAAAGTCAGGTGTCCCAATTGTATATTTTGTCTATATAGTACATCTTAGTTAAAATATGTAGGGCTTTTTTCAGTTTGATTATATAAAATGTAAACAAAGGTAAGTACCTACTTAATGTTTAAATCACTGTTTGCACAGAGACTTACTTTGAAAATAAAGCCAGACTGAGGAAACTGTATACTGAATATACCAGAATAAACTCCTTTATTACCTCTTTGGCATGCTGATCAGGTGTGGCATTGCATTGTATTCAATATTTTAGTGGCCAGACATTAAAGGGTATAGTATTTCATTCATCTGTCAAGTGATTGCTAATTAGCATATTGCTAAGCCAACCAAGGCTGTGTCTTATGACCCAAATGAAATGTGATGAATAAAACTTTTCTTGACTGTGAGTTGTTATTTGGATACAAATATTCTTAATTGTCTGCCACACCCCACTGATCATACAGAACAAAAAGATAATTTACTTGAAAACACACTTCTGATTTTTTTTTTTTTACTGATTGTTTATTTGTTTCCTTTATCAGGAATGCTCTTGGCAATTTCTCCTTTATTCTTACAGACCCAAAACAAGAGCCACAGTCCGCTAAATATTAAATGCACACAACCCTTCCTCCCCAAGCAACAATATTTTTTATCCCAGATGAAATTGGTGGTCTTTCACAAACAGACCCCTGCTGACAGTGTAAATGAGAACCTGCTTGGCAAAGCCCAGGTCACATCCCACAGCCCCTGGTTTTGAGAGGCTGTTCTGAATCCCCACCAAGCCACATCTATATTGCTTGAAATAAGCACAATATATAAAAGACAACAATGAGGCCAGAAGAAATGGAGAAAAAAATCAGCATTTGAAGAAAACGTGAAAAGAGTATTAAGTTTCTCTGCTGCATTTCACAAGCTTTAACCTCAGGGGTATGTTGCAAACTCTACAAAGATCTACAGGAGAGTTTGAAAGCAAGAATATGCTCTCCAAGTGAAATGATGCACATTTTTAGAAAGTACTCCTTGGCACTGGTAAAGCTTTTTCAAGGTTTTGAGGTCAGATTTATGATATGTCCTGCTCTTTACAGAAGGAAAAAATAAGCTAATAAATGTGTAAAAATAAGTTTTACATTCTATAAAATGTTTCATAGATATAAAAAAGCCAAATAGCAATCTTAATTATTGAATTGTAATATGCATCTTAATAAAACACTTTTTTGAGTCTTTAAGAGCAAAGCAATGTTGCTTGATATTTTCACTGCTGTTAAAGACATAAATATTCTATTGATGTCCATCTCTCTATGCGAGTCAAGTGTTTTTATCAGTGTAAATGAGTTGGGAGCAAGAGACAGGGTTTGGAGGGAGGAAAAAAAATTATGCTTTCATGCTAAACTGTTGATGCGGCGTTCCCTAAAAATGTGAAATATCTTCCCCAGGGTGACTCGCATCCTGACATGCAAGGAATAACAACCATTGCGGAGGAGGTGAACAAAGCTGCCTCACAGGCTCAAGCGAAGGTGTCTCCCACCATTTCAGTTAACCGCTCTGTCATGCTGCATTCCACCGAGCATATCAGGATGAGCGTGGTGCAAATTTAGACCCCGCATGCCTCCTTCGCCCTTGCCAAACTTGAGCCTGTGTGGTGTGCACAGGCCCTTCTGTTAGTCAGCCCATGTGAAATGAATGTTTATCAGCCAGGCTGTCTAAGCAGCAGTGACCGGCTCTTTCTGAAGCCAGGGCCGCTGGATCTGCCTTTGGCCTTGTTCCCAGCCACGCTTTGCATCCCACTTCACATCACACACAGAAGGCGCTGAAATGCACTTTTACAGCAAAGCATGTACATTGCAACATTTGACACTTGTTAAAGGTCTTCAGAGAAATGAGGTGGATGGCGAGCTTTGATTTTTTATTTATTTTTTTCAATCAACAGTAAAACTTGGACACCCGTATTATTATTTATTTTACACAGAGCAGTAACCAATTATGCTGGAATTAGATTAAGCTGAATGAGCTTGAAGTAGGTAAATTGTCTCATTGTCTGCGTTAAGATTCTGCCAGCTACTGTATAAAGTGTAAAGAATTAAAAGAAATGGCCACTTGTACTCGATTTGACCTTGCAATATAGCAAAACCTTGCTGAAAAGTTGGCTCCCATCATTTATTATTTGCAATTATCATCATGTTGAAGGTCATTGCCATAATTCATCCAAACATGAATTACTACAGACACTTACAGAACATCTGAATTTGTTTAGGATGGTCACAGTGCACTATAAATCGTGGATGCCTCATTTACGCACAGCATCTCTCTGTGTTAGTTTTACAATAGTAAAAAAAAAAAAAAACAGCACTGTTGTATCGTGCGGCTTCATCACACAGCATTTAACGCACTTCATTTGATAGCTGTCTGGTATAGAGATTGCTTGTGTTCTCTAGCAATACCCGTCATTCTCTTCGCTCATTCACTGCCTTCTTAAAGGGCATCGCGTCACGAGACCTGATGCACCACCTCAGAAAGCATCCAAACCGACGAGACGACTCAACGAATTACTCCGGCTATAAAGAAGAACAGGCTACGACTCCAGTATGCAGCCCAAATTCGCGGCTTGGTAATGCTTCCAGGGAAATGTTCCACTTACGACGAGTTTCGACTTACAGGGCAGTTCGACGTCACGCACGCGTTTTGAGCGCGCGCTGAGAGTCGCAGCGTTGTGAAACGAGCTGCCATATCCTCCTCGTGCCCCCTGTATCCATCTCGAACTCTGTTACGCGCGCGCAACTAAGGACACAGACGCCTCGTCTCAAACTTCCTGTCTTCTCGGAACTATGTCTCTGTCTCTCGCTCTGTCATTAAAGGTGGAAGTTCTGGTTTCGGTCTAGGCTATGCCACTACTTCTGGCTGGAGCAGGAACTGTACAGACCGCGCTGTGAGAGGATATTTCTCAACCTGTGCCCAACTTGGACGAGGCTGAATCGTTTATAAATGAGTGCGATGCTCGGCTCCGGGGGAAAGTGAGCGAGCCCGTGTTTCCTCTCGCCGTGTCTCCGTCCTTCATCTGGATAGATGTGTGAGCGACGTGCTTTCGGCTCGGTGCAGCGGCTGCGCGGGAAATGAACGCGGCCGGCAAACGGCGAGCCGATCCGCTCGAGCGCCCCGGCAGCCTCTGGCTCCCCACATGGGTGAGGAAACCTGGGCTCTGTTCCTTCAAACACGCTGAAGCAAGAGCTACTGATCAATCAGCATGCTCGTTGATGAGGCTGATGTAAGGGCTCGGTAAACATGAGAGAAATATAGGATCGGTATTGCAGGTCCCTGTACTCACACATAATGCAACTTTGTAATGCAGAGGGAACCGAAACGCGTTCATACCTTCATGCCATTCGTTTTATTCGCGTTATAAAAAAAAGCGCAATGCAAAGCGTTGCTTTTAAGTGATTATTTGTGCAACATATAACCACATTCAGTCCATGCCTTGTACACTTTTGCACTTCTTATGCACTTAATGCAATTATCTAGAATGACCTAGAAGGCAAAATGATTTTTTATAATGTAGAAGTTTCATCATGTAATTAAAAAGTAAAAAGCAATGACTGTTCTATCAGTTATTATTTGTTACACAGTATGATTAGGACTAGTGTACAGCAATTTGTTTGTTTTTTAATCAGCCTGGTATTTCTGTTGCTAGTTCTGTGGGTGTTTAATCATGATCCACTATATATATATATATATATATATATATATATATATATATATATATATATATATATATAAAATGTGTGTGTAATCTGGATATGTAATTTCACACCTCGCTCTCATGCAGAATAGATGCAGAGCACAGCATTTTGTGTTGGATTGCTCTTTGGTTTTCATTTTCATCTCTTTTTTCAAAAGATCAGATGTGAGTATTGACTATTTCTCTCCTAAAGTCATTATATAGCGTAACGTTTGTAGTAATCATGAAGTTTCCCTACAAAGAAGAAAACCACATCATAATAATTGTCTTAGTCATATTATGGAATCGGATTGTCTGTGTTAGGGATGATTTTTTTGCTGATCAGGTATGCTGTTAGTGTTGAGCAGGTAAGTGAGTATTGAAGATTTCATAATTTTGTCATAGCTTGTATAATTTCCTATATTCTTTAAAAACATCCTCAATGTTCATTATTTTTTTGTTTTTTTGTCAGTTTTTTGTTAGCTTATAATACATCTGACAGTGGTGATAATAAGCTCTGAGCTTTAACATTTAAATGTCAGAAACTTCAGAAAAAGACAAAGCAGCTAATTGCTCATGAACCTTATCTGTGCTAATTTCTCCTGACAGCTGTGCATGGAAAGGAAGTGAGATGTTGCAGAGGTTTACATGAATATGTCATAGGATCTAACAAGATACCTTTATAGGCCTTGACCCAGGAAGAACAGAAACCATTAATGTGTAAAAATGTCAAACTCATTGTATAGACCTTTATGTGTAATGCTTCTCTCATATGTATGTTCTTAAAACATTGCAATGTTAATTAATTAAAAATACACAGCCATAAATATACCTATTTTCTCATGGTGCTACTGCTCAGGAAAAACTCAGATAGATGTTCCAAAACTCAGAAATGTGTTACTTTCAGGTCATGTTAATGTAGCAATCGCTCAGATTAGACTCGCTAATTACACACATTTCTCACGATGCCATTTCTCCATAAACCCTTACTAGTTTATGAGATCTGTACTGTTTGATGACACTTATTGAACAAGTTAGTGTTGCTATACAGACTTTTCTGTAAATGGCTATTCAGTTTATAATGGAGATGTCTAATATGTGTCTGAAATGCTAAAAGGTTTGAGTAATGGACTTCTGTCATATTCATTTTTTATCTGAGCTAAGGTTTTAGCTCTTGTGTAAAGGGTGACTCATTGTTATTTACAATGTGGCTGAAACAGCAAGATATTGCAAGACAGCAATTCATAAGACTAGTCCATAGATTCCATAAGAAAAAAAAAACTGTGAACATGAGTGAACTAGATTTGTGTTTTGTGATGTAGTCACATGGTTTATATTTCAGTTTTTCAGCTTTTTTTATCTACCATGCTGATTAAAACACAAGCATCTGTGTAATGGGCAGCAACGTGTAATAACACATCAGAAATCATCTTTCTATGAACATTTTATTCAAGCAAATTTTACATCTGTCACATACTGTTCTTCCAGGAAAACATGCACATTTTTTATTTTCAGATATTAATCATATGATGGCATATATCTTCAGCAAAATTTTGATTATGCCATGCAAGTCTGATGCATATAATAAATATACAAAGATACAGAAGCATGACAAATATAACAGTAGATGAGCAACCAATATGGATAGGATTGTACATTCTATCGTTTGTTGATCTTTTTTTATAATAGTGGCCTTTGTGGTCCTAAAACTGCAACAGCTTGTAATATGCAAAATGGCACACATCCAAACTATAATTTTTGTATTGTGTTCTGTGAGCACTGTAACCTCATCTCAGAGGTTCTAGACAAGTTTTCTGTGAGCAGTTTGATGAATCATACCACTGGCAAAAAAAATAAAAATAAAACAATATCAACTGATTGTACCTCCTGTAGTCTCAGAAGCACTTTGCTTGCACAGCTTATGCAGGACTTCTGCCTGAAAATGTTTCTACTTATTTGAGCTTCTATCTCTTTTACAATCTGCCGGATTGTAGAAAATGTGAAGCATCTACTGGTACTCCATAAAAATAGAACAGAACACTCTCTGGCTTTATTCACAAGCAAATTTTAGGTTTGCAGAAGTATAAAAACCAACAGACTATACTAAATGATTTACATAAATAGAAATAACATTGCTTCTTAATATGAATTTCTTTACTTTCACTATAAATGTTTGGATGGATTGTGTATTGCATTAGTCTTATTTGAGATTCAATTTTATCACCATGGTCTTGGACAGTGTTTGAGCAAATGAAACAAGATTATTTTTCAATGTTATTTTATCATCATTTCAACACAGCTGCCTTTTCACCAATTTAAATACTGACTAATATTTAATCACGACTTTATTCCATTTTTTTTGTCTTTTTTTGTCTGAAATTACATTTTATAAATCAAAGGTCTTAAGTATTGTACTGGCCTTATTTTGATATTAGAATCAAACCACAGATTATGACTTGTGCATGCACATCTTGCCAGAAATAGAGCCAGGATTGAAAGTTATGTAGTAATCAGTGCCAGGGTGGTGTGTCTTTACATTTACATTTGTGGCATTTAGCAGATGACCTTGTCCAGATCGTCTTTACCTTCACAGAGGTGATAATTTTCCTTTAGCTTGTCCTAAAATGATATATTCCTTGTATAACACATGCGTTTCCCAAAATTGCACTCAATCATTTCATCACACTTTTACTAACCCTAATTATAACTTTTTTTTTATCCTGGTCAGGGTTGCAGTGAATTTGAAGCCTGAGGTGGGAAAATACAGGCAGGCTATCACAGAGCACCATGCACACACATTCACACACTTATTCACACATTGAGGCAATTTATTTTGGCTATTACTTGTTTTGGGAGCATGTTTTGGAGGTGGGAGAAAACCAGATAAGCTAGATGATGGGATCATGGGATAGGTACTCTTTGAGACAGCACCACTCACCATTATCCAGAGCTTAGGTACTGTATGCTTTGCTATGTTGCTACTCCGCAGTGATTGTTTTGGACACATGGCACATTTAATTTTATTATCTGTCCATAATTATATTAAATATGTTCCTCTTATCAATTTATAAGAGTTGTAAACAATCTTTCCTTTTCATCTTTTTTTCTCTCTTTTGAATTTTAATAAGGCAAGAAATGTAGTTTGTCAACTGACTGATAAACACAAAGCTAAACATTCTCTGCCCTGAAGCCACTCCTACAGCTAAAATCTTAAAGGAATTGCTTTGCTTCAAAGGCACTTATACAGTCTCCTTGAATAAATGTTAAATAAATGTTTTTCATATACAATGTTTTTACCATATAACATCCATAGAAAAGATCAATGTACTATTTGCTTTAGATTATGTGTATCATCTGTGATGATCATGGTGACATGGTTCTTCGAACCAAGCATTTTTTTTTTAAGATAGAAAAGCTATACATCTCTGGATACTATACACTATTTAAGTGAGTTTGAATCTTTTAAGATTACTATTGTCAGATCCCTACTGTTACTGAAAATTAATTGAGAATTAAACAGTGATGTGGTATGCATTATGCTAATATTAACTTGCTGCTGGTGTATTGGTATATCTCGAAACATACTGATATAGTCTTAGATACTAGCAAATTAGCTCCCTAAATAAAGCTGGTCAACACTTACCCTGCAACAGGGCTAAGAAATAAAAAAGGAATTGGTTTCCTTCAAGCAGAACCAAGCTGAGAAGAAGAGTCCAATGCCAAAATGACATTTCTGAACCAGATAGAAAAAAAAAAACAAGTTGATTATAGTAGTTTTTACATGCATTATAACAGGTTATAACATTATAATATGTTCATTTGGGGACATGTTTACAGATAGAACATAACATAAACTATGAAATATTATCAAAAACATAAAACTATGACATATTTATTCATTAAATAATTTATTCATTAATTAACTCATCCCATAATCATGGGTGAGAAGCAGCACAGTTTATCATGCATATATACACATTCACACCCTTTTTCACAGCTAGGGCCTAGTCGATATACTTGATTTTGGAAGGTGGGTGGAAACCTTAGAGGAATCTTACACATGCACTGGAAAAAACATGCAAAAGTGCACACAGTTTGAGCTCAGGATCAAACTTGAGACCCTAGAGCTTGTTCGTAACTTGACGTACACATATTATTGTTTGTCAAACAGTAATGATATTTGGAAGTTCACATTATAATAAATTGTCTAGCAGATTAATAGCCCATGCCAAATGTAAACAGTAGATCATTAAGTGTGCTGTTTCACTGGTTTGCCCAAATTATCTTCAGTGACTGTTAATTTGACAATTTCAGATGCAGACTTGTCACAGTACTTTCTAAGCTTGCTAATATTTCAGATGATAAAAATCAGCTCTATTAATGTAGTTTACAGACCCAATGCAAAGGCTCCACTTCTGCATCATTTTTCCCCAACTCACTATTTTATTTTATCCGTGTTTGAAATTGTAATACCCACTGATATATTTTAAGCTTTATTGTGCCATCTCTTTAGAAAAAGTTTTAAATGAAAGAATATTTTTTTAATTAAGAAAAACAATAGTGAAAGGTGAGAATGCTGGTGATTAATATGACATTTATTTGTTATGTTTCTGAGGCTGATATTATGAAAATGGCGATGATGCCATTTAATTATGTGAAGTATGCATATCATTTGTCTTTGTCAGGATATCATTTGGATAGCGCCGAGTCTTGGATGATTAGGTTTTGCACATGAGGCAGGATGGCTAGATACTTTTCTGTTGTCTTTAATTCAGTATATTGGATTAGGAAGAAAGTTCTTTTAACTTACAAACTGATTCAGTGCTAATTACTGATGTATCATCTCTGACAACTTTGCAAAGTTAAAGATGGGTTATGTTTCTCATAAGCAATGTAGCATGTCTTAAATGACAGTTCTATTGAAATCACATTAGGAATAATGCTTTTGGGAAAACTTGTAAATTCTAGTTTGTTATATAGCCAATTTTAAGTGTTTCAATATTCTAACTTCATTCAGGTGATTACTGTGCTTCAAAACCATTTGCCACAAGGTTTTTTTAGATTGTAAATGATCTCTATTTGCTGACTATTTTTTTTATTAGAATTAGACCAGAATGGAAGAGTTGAGATAGATCAATTCCTTTTCCCATCACTTTGAAAAATCTCTACTGCAGTTTTCCTAGAAAGCCCACCATCTAATTCCAAGTTCAAGCTGATTTCTCTTCATTCTGTGATTAACATCTTGTTGTACAGTTGTACAGCAGATGCTGAACAGATTTACACCAACTAGTTTTAAGTGACTGTATCTTTTATCTGTGAAAGAAATCAAGTTTAAAAACGGTGAAGTAGGTGCGATGCACTTCATCCTGAAACTACCTTTCACTACCAGTGACTTTATGGATTAAAAGGAGGGTTTTTAATCTTGCAGTACATGTTATATTGACTATTTATCATCTGTCCCTGCTGTTAGAAAAAGGCAATATTTTGGCTAAGGATCTGTGAGAAGCCGACTTGGAGGAGTAGAAAATTATCAGTGTTGATCTCCAGGCAGCAGCTGACCTCCAGTCTCCTTCGCAGTAATGCTTTAATTGAGGTAGCCCTGCCATCAGATCTCTCTCTCTCTCTCTCTCTCTCTCTCTCTCTCTCTCTCTCTCTCTCTTTTGGAAGAGAACCACTTTTGACAAACCTGAAAGAAACTTTCCTACAAAAGTCAAAGGGATGTGTTTTGTTTTCATTTTTTTAAGCAGGTCAGACCTTCTACTTTTCAGTAATGAAATCATGAAACCCTCAGGCAGGACTACAGAGATAAAAGCAGGAGCAGAAAATGTCAATAGATGCATGCATTTTTCGCTTGGTTGATTTTACCACATCCACCCCTCATCAACTCTCATGCTTCCCATGCTGCATTTCACAGCTATTGAAATGTGTAGTAATGAAAAATAGTGTGCACGCTATGCATCAGCACAGAGAACACAGCATGGTCTTTTCTCTTGGGTCCTGATCCTGCATTTTTTATACTTTATAAACTTTTAAGTGAAACATAGATATATCAAACCTGACCAATGCTGCAAAATGTTCCATTCGCAACCTGCATTTGCAGCTTGGCAAATCTTCTGATATCATTACTAAAATTAATACAGCCTGTTAATTAGACACATTTCTTAGTTGTGATACGTGTGTATGGGTCAGCGGGGCAGAAGGGTACCGGTAGTTCATCATCATTGAATCATGCACTAATGTACTGTACTCGTGTCTTAGTTACGCTAGCCATACAATGTAAATCTCAGGAGGCTGATGAAGTCTGGTGCAGATCCCAAAGCACATAATATTTCAGGGTACTCATAGATTCAGGCTCAGATTCTAAACATTGATTAATTATCTTGTCCCGCTGGAATTAGAGGTGAAGGTACTCGACCTAAATGTGCGAGTCTCTTGGGAGAAAAGGCCCGAGTGCTGGGCAGAGAACTAGGCCAGGACAGTGTAACTGTAGACCTACACCAATTAATGTCACCCTCACATGGGTCAAAAATATGCACACAATGTGTCTGCTAATAGTTAATCCCTTATTGTTTACTTTGCACACTACTTTTTAATAACAGACATTTTGTATTGTATTTTTTAAGCAAGGTCACTAAAGAAGAAGAGGAAATCAATGACAGAACATGATTTTGTATATTGAGCCATATATTTCTATACATAGTCATATTCATCTATACAGACTCTATTTGCTTTTGACATTGTACTCCCTAAATTTACCCTCATAAATATTGTAGATTCAGGACTGAAAATCTACTTTCATGACCAGTACAGACCTGTTTGGTACAGACTTGTTTGTATTTTGCTCACGTATTGAGGAATATTTTTCAATTTACCAGCTACAGGAATGTGCGCTTGGGATTAATTTCTGAGTCTAAGTAAATTAACTCGAAAGCTTTATGCTATCTATCCTTAGCACCTTCTTTTTCTTTAAGTGGTAAAGACCTGAAAGCATTTTTTATTTAGTATATGTTCAGTTAATCCTTCGAAAGAGCTGTTTCTTATCAGAAACATAAAATCAATCCCGAGGCTGGAACTTTTCCAGAGACAAAACTTGTAAACATGTTTGTTTTATGGAAGATATTCTTATTTACAAATGCCATTCTCACTGAATTAAGACATATTTCAGAGTCGATTGAGGCGTTGCGGCTGTCAAATGTCCTTTGTTTGCTTCTGAAATCCGAAAAATACCGCTGCTGAAAAATGTGGGATCAGCAGCTATTGAGACTAATACAATTTAGAATGTTGCAAGGCGGTTTCAGATATGAGAAAAGCCCATTTAAAACACAGTTATACACACAGACTCATTTAAAATCATTCAACTAACATTGAGTTTTCCTTTCCTTTCTGTTTACAGACAAAAACTGGACTCGCCCTTTTGTATGATGAAAAGACCAGTAATACCTATGACATCCGTTTAAAGTTAACTAAAGAGATATTGACCATACAGAAACAGGATGTGGTCTGCATAGGTGGTGGTGCACATCACTTAAATGTAAGTACTGAGGCCTTGAACTAAACAAAAAGATTTAATTTCACAGATGCTTGAGCTGATTTCAAATTATTTCTCCGGGCAACTTTCACATTTTCAGCTTTTTAAACACTTTTCAGGACCAGTACAGTTTAATGGCAGGATGATTGTGCTATAGACAGATTACAGAAGATCAGCAGAAGAGGAGGCATTAGAATTTTTCTGTCAAAAATATTCCTATGTGTGCGTTTGTAAGCATGGCTCACACTGTCTTTTTAAACCACACACCAGTTGGTTTATTCTGTATGCCATTCTCCCTGTATATGTAAGGTGACAGAAACACAATTTATTATGCAGTTTGTATACTGAGTTAGTAACAAAAAGTCAAACCTCACCACTTCTACAGTATTTACATCCACACAATTATATATAGCAATCTCTTCAAAGATTATTAATGTACTTTTTTCTTTCTAAAATTTGCTGCCACTTAGGATGGTTCATGGCCTGAAATCTGTCTTGTTTTGTTCTGCTGTGCAGGCCATTTTTTTATACTTGCCCCCCTCACAATACTGTGGTTGTGCTGTATATTGGGAATGGACTGTAGTGCTGTCCTGTTATGTTCTGTGCTGAGTTTTTATTTATTGTACACATTTGGCTTATATTTGTTACACACTGCACAGTATATAGTCCTATCAGTAGTGCTGTTATTGCTATTGCACCACGGACCTAGAGGAACAAGCTTCTCTTTTCACTGTATATTTGTATGGGATGACAGCAATATACTTAAAAAAAGTATTATTAGTTTGAGATTGTGAATAGGATGTGCATAACCTGCTACAGTTATTGAAGCCTTTGTTAAACATTACATTCTGAATATCATGTTACCTTTATAATCCTACCAACTAAATTCCCCTTTTTTAAAGCACAGAACTGTTGTACTCCGAAGACAGGCAACTGGAGGCCTTGGTTTGAGTATCAAAGTAGGTTCACTTCTGTCTGTTTTTAGAATAAATAGTTATATAAAAAAAATTTTTACTTTGGGCTGTATTCACAGTTGCAAATACATAGTGTGGGGTTGATATTGAAATTGTGCACTGTAGTATCTGAACTCAAGACATACAAGTACAGTAGATTCTGACCTTAAAATTTTTCTTGGATTTTATATGCTCAATTGAGCAGTCCATCACAACTCTTTTACTCTTTTACAATTGAAATGTATGTTTTGGGATATACAGTACAGACCAAAAGTTTGGACACACCTTGTGTGTCCAAACTTTTGGTCTGTACTGTATATATATTATATATACAGTACAGACCAAAAGTTTATATGTATTATATATACAGTACAGACCACAAGTTTGGACACACCTGCTCATTCAAAGAGTTTTCTTTATTTTCATGACTATGAAAATTGTAGAGTCACACTGAAGGCATCAAAACTATGAATTAACACATGTGGAATTATATATGAAATTATATACATAACAAAAAAGTGAACTGAAAATATGTCATATTGTAGGTTCTTCAAAGTAGGCATCAAGAGAATGCCAAGAGTGTGCAAATCAGTAATCTAAGCAAAAGGTGGCTACTTTGAAGAACCTACAATATGACATATTTTCAGTTGTTTCACACTTTTTTGTTATGTATATAATTCCACATGTGTTAATTCATAGTTTTGATGCCTTCAGTGTGACTCTACAATTTTCATAGTCATGAAAATAAAGAAAACTCTTTGAATGAGAAGGTGTGTCCAAACTTTTGGTCTGTTCTGTAAATGCACTCCAAATATATGGAAATGATAAAATCGAATTTATATTAAATATATAAATAACAATAATGTATTGTATTGCTGTATTCACTTGAATATTAAATGAGATGCATCTTTTATTTTTTTGAGGAATGAAATGTATACGAATAAACCTATGATATAAACTTGAAAGCATTTATGCTTGATATGCTGAAATTATAGCATTTTCTAACTCAGAGGTTTGTATTTATTAGATTAACAATAAAAAAATCTAGATATAAAAGAAATCCTTTTTCGTTGCTTCCAAGTGGATCAGCAAAAAAAGTGTTCACCCTATAGGCAGTAGATCCTGAAATCAAATCACTGATGCCACAGCCATCCATGGCAGAGATGCAATAAAGTTGGCCATGCTTTTGGAGTGGGAGGGATGGCATACTTAGTTTCTCCTGTCAATCAAAGTGACATTCGTGGGCATCTGTGAGCTCATGTCTGTGGAAGAGGAGTGTGTTACAGCAGCTTGAAAAGATGTTTTTGATGCATTAACATGTCTCAGTTGATGCAACCTTTAACATGACATTTAGTGTTTTCAGCCTGCCTAAGCTTTTTACTTTCTGGGGGATGTACTGGATCAAGGGCTGTTTTCTAATTTGAGGGGGAGGAATAACTAGTGGAAAATATTAAGACAAATTTCCAGTGTTTATTTGATAATCAACACCATTTGTGTATAACATATTGGCAATACTGTACACAAGACTCCTGTTGAATGTTAATTTGAATCCTTGCTATTTTAATATGTTCTATTATATTTCTATTATATCTTTCACTTTATGTATTTTTAATTTGTTACATTTACAGCAGTTAGAAACAAAAATGCGATATGTTTTACTCCACTGCATTTTAGGGGGATTTGAAATAGAGTGTTTTTTGTTTTTAGAGCTGGTGGCTTAGACTTTATTAAAAACCATGACTATTGACATTTCTACTCAAGAAATATTGGAGGCATGAAGTACATGCAGGCCTTTATATTCATAGAAATGTTTTAACATAAGCATCTGTGTAAGCTGCTTCTGAGTACAGAAAACTTTGTTCAACTTTTAACTTTTAACATTTTAACATTGTCCCGAAGTAAATATCAGTGTACATTTTAAATGCTGTTTTAAGTTTTTAAAAATGTTCAACTTTGAATACAGCCCTATATGTGTATATGTTTTTTTTTTTTTTTTTTTTTAAATGTTTAGTTTTAAAGCATAATTGTTTAACTGGGTCTGTATTTAGAACTGAGTTCACTTCATATTTTTAAATATGGTTGAATTGAAATTTGCCATAATAAGTATTAGAGATTTATAAGCTATAAGTGATTGGACATTGGTTATTTAGTGTATGACATAAACACTTTGTTTAGACCACATAATCTTTCATATGTTTAAAATGTTGAGATGAAATTTTGGAAATAATCACTAGTCACATACAAGACACATGGTGTTATGTATGCATGGATTTTTGAAGATGAAAGAGAATGCTGTAGTAGAGATTAAAATTCATTATTCCTTCCAGAAGAAACTTGGATACGTCAACAGAGTTGAATGATTCGCTCGGTTATGAAGTGTAGCTTGTATAATTAGTGGGTTGTAGGAATACTAAATCACCTGGAGGGAGTTTTATTTATTTCAGGGAGGAGCTGAGCATAAAGTGCCTGTGGTCATTTCGAAGATTTTCAAAGATCAAGTAGGTAAGACACTATTCTTCCAATTGTTGTACTGCTAAATTGGTTAATGTTTAAAAGTGATTACTATATGTTACCCTCCCACTATCAACACTGATTATCTCTTTTCGTGTATATAATTTCGAGAGTCTGCAGTCTAAAGCCAAAACCCATTTAATCTCTTGAGAGAGACTGTTTAATAAGTGTGTAATTAGAGTCCATATGCTTATACTGATGCATGTGCCAAGTTGTGGACCATATGATCTTTGAGCCATAAATTGCCTCATATATAAGCATGCAACATTAGTTTTCTCAACCCAGATATGATATTGTCCATGTCTTTTTCATTTATTTTCTGAGTCAGATCGGTCTAATACACAGAATCAAAAACTATCCGTGTGCCTTAATAGTTGATTGGGCGGGCATATATAAAGTATCATTTACAGTATGGCTCACAATCGGAACCCTATAGAGGGACTGAGTAAGCTGTTCAGACTCATCAATCAGAAGAAAGAATATAAAGCAATGAGCAAAACGATTACCCATAGCATCAGATCAGCATGACGCTGTATGCATTGTTTCAGTCATACAAACATGCCATTACTTAGTCACATTTGCAAACCTAACTCAAAGACTTGATGAGGATTTTTGAAACCTACACCTCAATGACTTCTGCTAAGATGATATAACCAGTCGTAATGTAGTCTAACTGAGCTGTGTATTTAATTTCAGAAAGCTCAAATGTATTTGTTATTCATGATGGAACAAAACGATACATTTCAGAGTTGTATGCATTTTGGATTAAAGCCTATTTTGTGCAGCACTCTGCTAAGGGCTACATTGGCAGACTTCTCAGTCACTGGGGCTGATTGGCATTTCCTTCACATTAGCACATTTGAAATGACTAATTGTATCCTAATGTCTCCATTAACCTTTGGCACCTTGTGTCTGGCCTGCAGCTGATCAGACGGGGATGCTGTTTATCGGCGACGCTGTGTTACAGGTTAGTGGAGCGAGTGTTAGCTTACTCTTATTCTCCACAATTCCCAGGGCCAAAGGTGCATGTCAGAGCAAGGTGCTCTCTGCATCCTGATGATGTTTCTCCCTGATTCATTTTCTCAAGGTCAGCTACAGGTTTAACCTTTGATCTCATTATATGAATCTGAAGAATAAAAGTAATGAGACTTTTGTCAAGTGCCCTCTTACTACCATAACAGAAAAAGAAGACATTAAATGAAATGTTATACCATTTTTTTCTTGTATCCATGTCCTATTTTGCTCTAGGCTAATCGTATTAAGCTGTGTTCTGTTATTAGATATGATATGTAGAGCTCTCTTAAATAAACAGTGATCTAATCTTACCTATCTGCAATCACTGAAAGGACATAAAAACACATAGAGGTTGTTTGAGGGTATTATGTACTTTACACATTTATGAACAAAAAGTATGAATTGTGTGTAGACAAACTTATTCATTGATTCTAATAAAATACTTGCATATACAGATACAGCTGTTATAGGTGGTTATAGATTCACATGGATTATTGTGGATGTAGCCCTAGAATAATAAATATATATGGACTTGTAATAAAGTGTATGCAATAAAATGGTTTATTTCAGGACTTTACAACTTCTAACAGCTAGAGATGTACTTTTACACCTCAATCCCTCAAACTCAAAGAGCAATTTGCAATTTTCAATACTAACTGAAGAAAGATAATGTCTCCTCTATGATAAAATGTCTCCACTATGATATTTCCGGTTTGTTGGATTATTGCATGTATTGTTGTAAGATTATTTTATCATGATATATTTATATTTAACTATGATGATTATGTAGCATATTTAAATAGAAAGCAGGAGACAATTTATTTAGGACCTCAATCTTTTATTTTTTCCTGTTCTAACATATTTATAGTAAAGATGTATAACATCTTTTTTATACATACTGTACATATGCTTAGCATAGCAAAGCAAATCAGATTTAAATAATTCTGATGCATTTATAATTTTTTGATTGCTCGAGCTGTGGATTTTGTACAGTTTTTGAAGTATTCTAATTCATGAATTGATACCATTCATAAAGTTAATACTGTTAAAACAAATAAGTGGAAACACTTTAGTAATGCTTTTGGCGAGAAGTCACCTGGCTTATAAGCAATCAGGAAAGGTTTCTTTTTTCACAGCACTTAAAAAAACAAAGTTATACCCACATTGTTTTATAATCCCCACAGTGAAACAGTGAACTCCCTTTAGTTTCTGGTTACAAGACTGCTTTTTTCTGCTTTTCCCTTTCCTGTAAATTTTGCTTTATCATATGGGCCATCGGCTCCTAACCTACAGACTCACATGCATCTGTTATTATTAATGTGGACTCTTAAATGAAAAATATATTTAAATAAAACACAGTGTTACACATTTATGGACTGTGAGAAAGATGAATTTCTACTCTTACTCTATATCATATTGTAGACTACAGTTTGCTGCTTTGACTATAACAATTAAAAAAAATTAAACTTTGTTTTTAATGAAAATGTTGTCTCATGCAGATCAATGGCATCAATGTGGAGAAGTGCACACATGAAGAGGTTGTAAGTATTCACTCATCATGTATCATTATTCCTGCCTGTGGTTCTGAAATGACAGTGATCCAGCATTGATTTGAGGTGCCTGACTAAACCATGTTCAATCTTTTAATATCTAAGAAATATTTATCTTTTTCAGTCTGAGCATATACCATATCTCCTTTAGGAAGAATGTAATACCTTAATCTCTCTCTCTCTCTCTCTCTCTCTCTCTCTCTCTCTCTCTCTCTCTCTCTCTCCTTTTTTTTTTTTTCTCTCTCTCTCTCTCACTACAAACAGCTGGTCTCTCTTTTCACATTCAGAAGTCAAAGACATGATTAATGATCTTATTCTCAGAAACCACAGGCTAACAAATTCAAGCTGTTTCAGCTCTTAACGATTTCTGTGTCATAGATTGACCACTGATATTTGAAGGATTAACAGCTGATTATTATGTGTGACTGTATGATAAAGGAGAGACAGTGTCAGATTCTAAACATTTATATTAAGTATATATTAAGCTTGAGGGAATCCATGATTGACACAATAAAATATAGTTTTGTGTTGTAAATAAATTAGTTGCCACTCAGATGTACAGACAGGCAACAAATTAAAGTTAAAAATGGTGGCTCAGTTATACTGAGGGAGGCACTTTTGCTGTCATGCTGTGGCTCCACTTGACTGCTTAAAGGGTAAAGTTACTGCAAATCAATAGAAAGTTATTCGGACTGATCACCTTTATCTTGTGATGATACAGTTTCATCCTGATGCCAGTAGTCTCTTCTAGACTCCACCTCCATCCACAGGCCATGAGAAGCCACTGATATATCTGTTAAAGATGAAAAGAATGTAAAACATATGCTATAGCCTTCACAGTCACAAGATCTTAAACTCTTTGAATATCTATGGGAGAGTTATAACTAAATTTGTGGACAGTGTTCTTCATTGCCATTAACATAACACTAATCAACGGTAAATCCTTTAGGAAGAATGGTGCCAAGTCTCAGGTACATTTCTTGAGTGTTGTTGAATCTATGCTCATTAAAATTGTTCTGGAGGATTGTGGCCCAACACCTTACTAAGACTCTGTAGGTACTTTTATTTCCAGTCTGTAAATTTATGGCTGAATGTATTTGGGTCTTCTCAAAACTGTTGCAAGCACACAGTTATTTAGAATGTTGTAGGTTTAAAATTTCTTTTGGAAAGGGACAAAACCAGTTCCAGCATGACAATGCCCTTGTGCACAAAGCGAGCTCACTGAATAAATAGATTTTTTAGGTGGATGTGAAAGATCTTATGTGAACTTACATAAAACTCAACCCCACTGAACATCTTTGGGAAGATTATGCATGCTGACTTTGTGTCAGGCCTGCTCGCAAGACATCAGTGTCTGACTTCCCTAAAGCTCAGTGGAAAAATCCTCACAGCTGCACTCCAAGATCTAGTTGAAAGCCTTCCCAGAAGAGTGATCATTATAACAAAAAGAAAATATTTAAATAACACATATACACCCATATGTGATATTTAAACATTCCGTTTCAAAATATTAAGTGTGTGTATACTTTATTCTCAACAGCTAATTCATAGCATTTCATGAATGAGAAATCTAATTGGTTAAAATTGTGGTTTTCCAGTCGTCAATTTTGTTTGGAAAAAAAAAAAAAAAGTACTCAAATAGCAGCATCAGTTTCCTTTTTTCCCCCCAAAACCCCGATTATGTAACAGAGGAGTCCAAGATGTTATAAGTAAGTAAGTGCAAAGGCAAAAAACCAAGATACAGTTCTATAGCCAGAGTCAAAATGCAGGAGAATCCATAAATCTTAATACAGTTAGACAGCACAGAGTGAAAAACCTGAAGACAGCAGAAACACATCTTGGAGAAAGTGGAACTAGAAAACAGATAGAAAACAAGAAGGACAAAAGTCATGGCTTAGAATTGCAGTAAACTTGTAAATATGAATTTGCAAGGATATATATATATATATATATATATATATATATATATATATATATATATATATATATATATATATATATATATATATATATTGAGGGCATGAGATATAGATAGATAGATAGATAGATAGATAGATAGATAGATAGATAGATAGATAGATAGATAGATAGATAGATAGATTGATAGATTGATAGATTCAAAGCATGAGCTTAGCAACTAATTATTATTTTATAAGCATTGAAAAAGGTTTTATGTACTTTTAAATTAGGTAAGGATGCCACATTAAGATTTTGACAAAGTTTTTAAATGAATCTATTATAAATTATCATTTGAAAACATTGAATTATTAAGTATGAAAATAAAAGTAACAGAATATCAGTAACAACCATGCAATCAAGCAACCTAAATAGGAATGAAGCATAGGCCTGGTCAAACATTAATTTTACAAACTCTAATAGAGGTTTTGGATTCCTAATATTCTCTGAAAAAAACCCAACACTTTTCTAGAGTTTAGGATTCATTCAAGAAAAAAGCTCTTCCACCAGGTTGAAAGTGATCCTAGGGATTAGCAGTAAGCCTGCATCAGCTGTGCAAAGTGGTTGGGAGCTGCTATAATGCTTCAAGATATCACAAGATATGCCGTAGCAATGCCATTAAGGGCTTTAAATGTCAAAAGCATGACTTTATAGTCAGTGTGATTTGGGGTGAGCCCTTTGTAAAACTGCTTGACAAACTACTTCTTATTAATCATTGACTGAAAAATTTACTTGACTAGATTTAATAATTTTTCTATGTTTTTGATCAAAGACTTAAGAAGTTTCGCCAAAGAGGACCAAGTGTATCGGCACATTCTGAAAAGCATTTGGGGGTTGTTTTGGATAAAAGGGAGCAGTGTGAACTACTCAAACTCAGACTTATCATATTTTTGGACAGTAGTTTTAAATCATGTGCATAGTGAAGCTACCAGAGACTGTGGGGGTAATTACATGTCTAAGCAGTTAACTCCCTCTCAGTTCACACGAGAGCTTAGCTGAGGGTACAGAACTCTGTAATTATTAAAATAAGTCATATTCAAATCTGAAACTTCATGAGAAAATTCATGAGGTTGCGTTTTGATTTTAATAAATGAATTTATTCAAATGTTGAAGTCCTTTTAAAAAAAAACAGTTCCATTTTATGCATTTCCTTCACCAATGTCAACCTTTTGTCATGTCCACTGTCCTGCAGTGTTAAGAGGATATTATTCTCTATATCCGTCTCCCATAGTGCTCTCATTGCCTCCCTTCTCTTTTCGTCTCTCACTTACTTTTGTTTCCTGGGCAGGTTCATCTCTTGCGAACTGCTGGAGATGAAGTTACAATCACTGTGAGGTACCTCAGGGAGGCACCAGCCTTTTTAAAGCTCCCATTAGGTGAGTTCATACTGTGTGCCTTCACAAGCATTCGCAAGCTCTGCAGGGGGTTACAACAGCTCTAAGCTGATGTACAGCAAAGTCCTTAAGGAAAATATAGTGCTGTTCTGGATTTGGCAACCAAATCAAACTGTGTTCACCTACAGTTTATACTAATGGGTCTTTTATAATAATTCAGAGCTGTTACAAAAATTTTGACATGCAAGAATGGTTTTATTGCTTACCCATTATTAAAAAAATAAAAATGTGTCCATTTGGGTAGATTTACTGGTTAAGCTGCTAGTTTACCAATCACAACTGATTACAGTAGTAAATCTAGATCATGCACACAAGCAGTGGGTTATGTATTGATTTTTTTTTTAGGCTCTCCAGGACCGTCCAGTGATCAGAGTAGCAGAGCATCCTCGCCACTTTTTGACAGTGGCTTACATTTAAATGGGAATTTGAGCAACACAGTAAGTGCATCTCTCTTTACAGTGTTCTGGCAGTAAGTTCTATATAATTGATCAAATGCAAAACAGTGAAAAGGTTGGAGAAATGTCAGGATGTAAATACAGCATTAAAAGAAAACTCCACCATTAGAAACTTGCATATTAATCAAGCATTTTCATATCATACTTAGTCTGATATTAGTTGAATGTCATTAACATTTAATGAAATTCTGACTCCTGGATTTTTGTCACATGTTGGTTTATTTTCAACCTTACTCACAATGTTGTTCAACTAGCTGTTGATAATAGTGCCAGTGAGAATTAGTTTAAGTTTTTAACTAAAGTGACCAATGCAACAGCGCTATAGATTTTTAATCTTTCCACTCCTAATCTGTACACTCTGCACAAACACAATATGATCCAAAGCTATGCTAATGCTGTTTCCACTGTCATTGTCCTTGTCATTTTCTAGATCTCTAACCAGCTGAGCAAAGTCTCTGACATAAATTAGTCTGACTGCACCGTCTAGCTACAGTACATTACTGAATTTCTCATTAATATGACACTAAATTCTGCTGGAGCTAGAAACTGATCATTATCTCTTGTGTTTCAGATCATTTAAGTATTTTCTCCTATTACACATAATATAAACATAATAATAACATAACTGCACTACCAGTGCAAGATGCCAGTATGGCAGACAAATGCTATAGAGCACCAAACAAACAAATTACCACCAGAATCACTAAACATATCATATATTTCATGTGCAGTCAGATTAGTCAATAAGAATTATTACCACTGCCATTATGCCATGTTCTATTTATACCATCTGACTTTTTTATGGCTTTAATAAATAGCAGTGAAAAATCATGGGCTGTTGTTGGCCAGCATTAGATGCATTATTTTTTTCCCCATTGTTGAGAGGTGTGAATATGATCGCTTGCTGAGATGCGAGAAGAATTATCACATGTACAGTATCTCAGAAGACTATAATCTACCAAGGCTCTTCAAGGCTTTAGCTGTGGGACCAGACACCTCATCTATCCCATAATGTCACATACTAATGTTATGTAAATCTCAGTGCTCTTACCATGTGAGTTCATTTCATCTTTGTTTGTTAAATGGAATTAGACAAGCGACCTACAATCGCCTAAAATCAGCAGGCCATAAGGATTGCTGTGTTGGCATTGCTATAGGGCAGGGCAAGTAGGTATCAAGCAGTTTATTATCAAACAAACAGTGTCACTTGAAGATGAACATGCCAAGCCTACATGACTCAGTGCCTCAAAGAAACAAACGATTCATCCACATGAGCAGGAACACATGAATGAACATGTTGAATATGTATTAATCAGCTCCATCAGCTCTGTTCTTTAGAGGTACTGTACGAGCATCCCTTTGAGAGCATGAGGGTGTGTGTTTTAATGAAGCCATCTGGATGAAATATGCTAGTTATGACAGATGAAGAAGAATGAATGGATGGCAAGCTTGTTTTCTTGTTTCTCTTTTCATACAAGACAAATGCTTAAAAAAATCTGCACAGCTGGGCTACACCATTATTAAACTGTCACTGTAGCCAGGTAGTGAGCCTGATGGGTATAGAGTCGAATGCATCTCTTCTATTGATGCTGCCTCTTTCCCTTTTTCTTGTTTTCACTAGTTTTGTGTTCAAAGAACAATTGTATTAAAACATGAGCTGTGGTTGTCTAATTGCTGAATCAACAAAAGCGTTCTCTAAATGAGGGTTTTTTGTTAATCCTGCTTTACTCTTGATGCTTGCTTCCCTGCAGGTGATTAGAATTCGCAGAGCTTGTCATTCCCAGTATGCGTCTCCGACATTGAGTTGATTGACACTGTTTTGCTTTCACAGCACCCGGGGATGAGCACTGATTCATTTACATGCCTTCCAATAATTAGTGTTACATCTCTCGTTGCCTCAGAAATATCTTGTGGTATGGCAGGCAGCCTGATATGAAGGACAACAATGTCAGTGGTGCTGGAATTTGGTCCATGCTAGAGAGCAGACACTGTCACCATAATTCATCATGACATGGTGACTATATTTTATTCCTTGTCATCTTGGACTTTAGCATAGCTCGACATGAAAGTCAAATCAGGTTTAATTATCAAGCCTTGGTGTTCATCAACAGTGTATCTCGCATGAAAATGCGCCTAAGATGTTTGCCTAATTGGCAATAGCACCAAACTTTTGATTTGATAACCAGTGTCGGAATTCACTTAGACATCCCTCATTAATGTAGTGATGTAAAGTGATGAAATGCTGCAAAGAACTTTCATTTATATACAACTGCATATATAATCACATTTCCTTACTAACATGTTTATATTTGAGTCTGGTGGAACTACAATCTGTAATCTATAACATTTAATTTCATGGTGTTGTTCAAATTAAAATACACCCATATGTATGGCCCACTAGTGGTATCCAATAAGAATGATCTACTTTGTTGGAGCATTTTTAATTCACAACACAATATTTTGTTCTATCGCAGTTTATGAATGTAACCATGCTCTATGCATAAGCCAGAGCAGAATTTAAGGTTTTTGGGTTCTGAATGTATTTTCTTAGACTTTAATTTGCAATTTATCGTCAATAGATTGTAGAACTGTTTTAACGTTTTTTTTTTTTTTTTTTTTTTTTTTAACCCTTTAAACTTTCTGAACCAATCAGAACCTCTGACTCATATTCCTCATTATATGCAGCACTGTGCAATAGAAAAGGTTGTCTGAAGCCAGAAGCAAATGTGACAGCCAGAACCTGCAGAACTGTGGCAGGCTCTTCAATATGCTTGGGGAAAAACTTACCAGCAAGAACTGTTCCACAATGTACCAGAGAGAAGTGATGGACTTTAAAGGCGTGTTTTTTTTTTACCGGTTTACCTTAATATACAGTACTTTCAAAACTTCTAAACGTTTTCATTTTGGCAACCAAATACCCCATTAGCATTAGTTTGTTTAGTTGCTCTATTCGCACAGTACTCTAGCACCGTTCAGCTGTTCTGGTAAATTTGTAGTAGTTACAATATGTTGCTACTTTGTAATCCACTATTTTATGGTTTTAAATTTGTTTTCTTTTCTTGTAGATGATTTCTAAAGTAATAGTACTTCAGCTTGAGAACAGCCCTTCTCTTCTCTTTCCTCCTCTGTGATTTAGTGTTGAAGCAGAGAATTGTGCTCTGTGGAAGTAATCATTCGAGGACTAGACAATCTCCGCTTTTGAGTCAAGTTAAAGTGCTAGAGGTTTGCACAGAGCCACAATTTATTGGTGGTTTTAAGAAAAATGTTAGTGATGTCTCAAAAAGCAAACACAAACCTTTTTCATGGAGGTAAACTACACTGGATGATTTACATCCAAATCATACAAACCAGCAAAACTAAATATGAACTTGCATATAATTACCTATAAAATAACCTGTGACTGTTATTAAGTGGCTGTCCATGAAGGTTTATTTTTTAACACAAATCCTGCATTTTTATGGCTTTAGTCATATTTTGATCATTTGTTATAGCTGTTTTAAATGGCTAGATATTTAAATAGCATAGCACATGCCAATTTGTACCAATCTTTCTTCTCTTATTTATCTTGAAATGCTTCAGAAAACTCATGCTATTAGCAAATTTGCAGTAAATATATAAAGTGCTGGCCTGCTTTCAAAGTGTCAAAAATGTTCTCATTTAGCAAATACTCTAAGATGGTGGTACAGAAAGAAGGCAAGGTTTATTATCTAAAGGCTGCATGCGGCTTCAGCGATGCTACTGGAGCGTGCGACCCAGTTGTTGTTTTGCACTGATCAAAGTGCACTGAAGAGGGGCGAAGATGAACTGCCCCTCCTCTCATGCTCATCCTTTTGCCTGTCTTTCCACTTCTTATTTCTCTCATTTATTCTATCTAGGCTCCGTCTTCACCCTCCTCACCCTCGGCTAATGAACCAAAGTACGAGAAGCGTTGGCTGGACGCCGTCTCCCTCCCCCTGTCCATGGCTCGAGTCTCTAAACACAAAGCTGGAAGCGATAAATTAAGGTGCGGTAATCCGTCGTGATGCAATTCCACATCTATCGTGTGGCACAACCTGGTCGGTTTGTTGGTTTTGCAGGCATTTTTCATCTAAGTGAGCAAGCGTTAAGTCCAATATCTATGCAGAGGCATGCTGTGTCTGAAAAGGTCACTGATGCAGATCACGAATAGAGGGGCACTGAGGTTTATAAAAAGTAGCTCTAACTTTGATAAACTGCTGTTGGATTTTATGAAAACACCATATTATTTCTATTGAAGTAGCTCTCCCAATTAATTAAGTAGAAAAATAAATATTTCAAAAGATTGCATTAATGTTTTAAGAGCATAGTGTCAATATATGCACTGTAAGCACCAATTATAATTAGGACTGAAGCCTCTGAGTATATTTATATTGTTATCATGAACTAATTTTATTTAGACCTCACTCCCTCCAAAAAGTAATCTCTTATTGTTATTGCTTTGCTCCAAGCATTTGGTGCGCTGGATGCCTTTGTCCCTACTGTTTGACACCAAAAAGTTAGCTTGAAATGAATGTGACTTGTGGGCTTCACAAACTTGCAAATATACAAGCGTATATAATCATAATCAATTATTTATGTAATGATTTACATTAGCAAGGGAATAACGCTCAATGCTTTCAATTATTTCTTATAAGAGGACATTTTTTCATTTTTTTTTTTATGACACTGGATACTAATCAGCAACCCCTCTTTTGAAAATCTTTTTTATATCCAAATCTAACACACACCTGCTCCTCATAATCAGACTACATAATTGCATGAATCTGGTCTGTTGGAATAGGTTGTTGATCATTGCCCCAGGCTGTATAATGCATATATTTCCTTTTTTTTTTTTTTGCCCCTAGCTAGATTTGGCTTAAATTCTAATATCCATGCAGATTCACTTCATCACTATTATGTTCAGTAGATCAGAAATACAGTAGATGTATTAGTTTGCTTTAGATCCTTCTCATACTTTCATTTCTAAACAGTGGCCTATCACCTGA
This sequence comes from Silurus meridionalis, assembly GCF_014805685.1. Taxonomy (NCBI): domain Eukaryota; kingdom Metazoa; phylum Chordata; class Actinopteri; order Siluriformes; family Siluridae; genus Silurus; species Silurus meridionalis. Next base: position 18,016,707 of record NC_060891.1, on the reverse strand, counting down.
TAAGTGTGTTTTATTGATTTTTATCATTTGAAAACTCCTTTTCGAGGCTCCATAGAGAGTTCACATCTCCCTTTATTTTTTAGACCAGCATTCTTATGCCTTCCTACACCTATTCCCATCTTATTTGTTTCCACTCATTCTGTCATTCATTCCTCTGTTAGAGCCCTTTCACAATGCATGGCAAAGCCCAATAAAAATGCATTTCTCCTGACTAATGGATTTTTTATTGTGTTCTGTCACTCACACAGACAGTTTCTTGGTTTCAAAGGACTTGACTGCAGACTCCTGCTAGTTCAAGCAGAACATTACATTCTCCAGGCAATTTCTATCAGAACCAGACCAAGCAGAGAATCATTCTACTGTACTCATGACCAGTATTAATTTTGGCACATTGAACAACAATTTTCTGAAGAGCATATTAATGTATGAGTCCATTTTAATGACACATAATGGCATTTGGTTGTGGAAGTATGAAGTCTGGAAAAAACATTCCTTAAATGTATATATGTATGGAATTATGTGGTATTATGTTTTACTGAACCAAACAACAAATATAAACCTTATTTATTACAATATAAACATACTAACAAATGAGAAACATTAAACTCATCATTCTCAATTTCTTTGATTCTCTGACCAACAAATACTAAAAATAAATAACTTGTATGCTCTGTTTATTTAAAACGATCTAAACCTGCTCAAAAGGAGAAAAAATTTCTTAGAACTTATGTTCTAACTATTCTCATAGCTAGCAGCTCTAGTTTTGTGGATTATTTCTTATTTCTTAATGACCATAAGTTTCATTCCTGTTATTTTGTGGATAATGTCATTAGAACATTCTAAAAATAAACAGTAAGTGTTGCCACAGTCATTACACTGTAACATAACAAATTTTGATTATTATCTTATGTTTACTGTTTTAAATACTATATTACAAGAGGAAAATGCTATTGGATATGTGTATGACATAGAATTAAAAGTAAAACTCTTTACTTATTATTATATTAGCTTTTCCCATAAATTTGAATGGATATTGACATTATTATAATTTTTTTTTTTATCTTTGTAACTCTAATGCCAGGACTTTAGGGGCGAGTGTAAAGGAGGAAGAAGTCTTTGAAATAGAGGCAGCATTAGAGATTTCGAGCTGCTAAGCAACAAGGTGTACTTATTAGATCTAGAAATTATTTTAATTTATTATTAATTTTGGAATTTGACAGATTTTTGTCCTGGTGACTTTCAGTATCTTGCTTTGTTACACAATATTCTGTGGGGATTATGTATAATATGTTGTTATGTAAAAATGCTCAATCACAATACAGAGTATCATTAAAATCAATAGATTGAGAATAATTACAACTGAAAAGTTCTTTCACTAATTCCTTTATTCTCATTAACTGTTAGACTGATCATTGTTACTGTGGTGTACATTCATACACACCTACATATTTTTTGCCAATATACTTACTTCACTTATTTTGTTAAATACAACAGATATAACCACAATTTATTTTTTGACTATTCGATATGAGACCATCTGAGGACATTTATTTATATACATAGCATATATTATTCTTTTAATTTAATTATCTTAATTTCCTTAAAAAACTATTACTGTGGTATCTGTGCTCATCTCATATGCCACATTATCATCTGCCTACTTATGACTGTATCTCGGTTTGCTACAGAGACCTGCTCATCTGAGACTAGTGGATTTTTCTGTGCTTTATATCAGGAAATATATTCAATTTCACTCTTTTCCCCATGCTTTCTCTCTCCCTCTCATTCTCTCGTTCACTCTCTTTTTCCAACCAGGTCAAACAGTTTTGAAGTATTTGCCTTAGATGGAGCATGCACCAATGTTCTACAGTTTTGCACTGCAGCAGAAAGTACAGATTGGCTTCAAGCAATATCAACCAATATTAATGATCTGACCCAGGAGTGTGTGAGTATTCTGTAGCATATACAACACTGATGAGTATGCTTATTGGATAGAGAAAATCTGCACAAATATGCTTTCTCCTGAAAATATTAGTATTAGACAGTGGCAGCTCAGTGGGGTGAATATAACAGACATTCTCTCATACCAGACAATTACAGCTAATTCTCTTTTTCCACTCACTGGCATGTGGTAGAGGCTGGTGATGAGAGAAATTGTCGATTATAGCAGACAGAAAAGGTAAAAGCAGCCCATTATTCTGTTTGTGTCGAACCTTAGACACAGGAAGTGAGCAATAACATTGAAAGGGCAAAATTTCAACATTACAGCCATTTTTATGTGGTCCCCTTATAGTGCTACTAGACAGCAGAAATGCCTACAAATAATACACAGTTCCATGGCATACAAACTTTATTCTCTATGCCGTTTTTCACAATCTTGTGTGCTTGTGCCGAATTCCCCTGTTGCAGTGTTCAAAACCTAGAACTAAAATCCTACAAGAATGTTGCCTAATGATCTCATTTCCTGTGTAGCGTGTTAATTAGAGCACTGATGATCTAGTGGGCCTTTTCTATAGCTGCGCTCAAACATGTTCTGATTTACTGCCACACAGCTGCCTGGCTTACATGCAATTACTGCCCTTACGTCAGCTAATTATGGATCCAAACACTGATTGCTAAATGTTCAATTAAGTGATGATTGTATATGCAAGTGGGAAACGGAACTCTGACTTTGGTGACCTATAACCCATAAATAGAGTGTATGAAGATCGGCTTTTTACTTCTGGCTTTGTGGGATTAAAAAGAGGTTAGTGACCCTGACCAACAGTTCAATGATGCTTAAATTATTACATGAGAAATTAACTTTGTTAATATCTGCACAGTTTCCCATGAAAAAAAAATGGGATGGTGTTAATCAGACAGGTTTTCAGTTTTCAGTGGAATAATGTACAAGATTTTATGAAAATAGAAAGGTGCTGGGGTTTAACCCTTTTTGATTTTTTTGTAAAAATGACGTTTATTGTTTCCACCTAATTCCAAATTGTATCATTGTAGTGTACGCAAAATCTTCCGCAAAACTGGCTTTTAATCAAGTATCTTAAAATTGAGCCTTCTTTCTAACGGATCATCTAGAAAACATGGGCGTCACATGTGTGGCAGCAGTGCTTTATTCCACTTGTAACACTGCAACTTGCAAATGGTTACAATTTTGGATTCGGTAATAAATAATATGGCATAATATTTAATAATTTATCAGAACAAACACATTGATAGAGGGCTGCTGCTGCAGAAAATAACTGAATCAGAATCAGCATCACCTTCTGACCAATCAAAATTGAGAATTCAACACTGCTGTTGAATAAAGAGAGATATTGAAATGGTAGAAAATAGAGAAAAAATAGAGAAAAAATATTTAGCTGTCATCTCTGAGAAAACTCCCTTTGACTCCATGCTATTACAAATAATCTAGATTAATGGCTGATTTTCCTGATTATATGATTATTTAGGATGATTTATATGATTTATTATTATTAAATAATAAATAAAAATCATTTAATTAAATGAGCATGGTCAAACCTATGAGTAATATAAAAGTATATTTGCTCATAATATAACCGACCTCAATAAACTTTAAGGATTCTTTGTTACTGTATAATCTTTTCATATACATTTTATTTTAGTTAATGGATATTTTATAGTAGTTACTGATCAGTGTATCTGGTGTTGAGAATAGCTGTGTGAGTCAGAATAAATAGTAGACTATTTTTATTTTCAGATAAAAACTGCAAACAAGTACTATTCTGCTGATGAGCAGGTACGTGTTTTTACTTACTCAATACACATTCTGTGTCCAACATGTGGGTCAAAGTTAAAAAAACATTTTCATCCTTCACTATGGCACAACTAGAATTCATAAAAAATGCTTTCAAGTATAAAACACCTATTATGTTAGAACTGTAATGCATGCCATTATTCTGAACAATTTTGCTCCTTTGAACTTTCACTCTAATTGTATAATTTGTTCCTGTGAAGAGCATTGATAGAATGGCAAGTAAGAATAGGGTTATGTGTAATTCTCTTATATTAATATATTTATATACTGTATATATATTTACATTTATAGCATTCGGCAGATGCTCTTATCCAGAGCCACTTACATTTTCCCATTCATACAACACCTATGAGGTTAAGGGCCTTGTTTTAGGGGCACAGGAGTGGTAGCTTGGTGTGGCTGGGATTTGAGCTCGGATCCAAAGTCCAATACCTTAACCACTAAGCTACCACCTCCCCTATAATATATGTTTTCATGTAATCACAAAAGAAAATCACTTTTACATTGTAACATTATTTAAAAGTTTTAATTAAATAACTTTTTTTCCATTATGTTTATGGTGTTTAAGTTGTTTTTGTATATGTATCTGTGAATATGATATTATTTTCAGTTGCTGATAAAATATATAAAAAAATGATATATTATGTACAAAAGCTGATGGGGAAGATGTTGATGTGCCTGCAGTGCTCAATGTGCAAAAGTCTCTATGCTGTTTGTGGAGATTGATTTTCAGCCTGCAAATGTTTCTCTGTGCAGATCATCCATATGGGTTGGGTGTGTGAGCATCTTCACAGGAATGATGCCAACCGGGTTCAAAGCTACAAGTTCCTGGCATTGAAAGGCTCCTCTCTCTACATTCTCAGGGGCCCTCCTGTATGTCCAGAACTCTGTGAAGTAAAAGTCCAAACACTCACTGCACCAATTATAAATCATAAAGAGTACAGCCCCACCCAAGGACACTTTTAAGCCAAAGGGATAGGGCAGTCAATCATGTGTTTGGCACTGTTCCTTCTATAAACATCTTTTAGGCAGCTCTGGTCCTTTGCAGATCCTTCATAGTCATATATAATGAGTCCATTAGTTTTAATGGATTGTAGAGAAGAAAAGCTATTACCAACACTCATAATAGGACATAAGTTATTTGTGGCAAATGTTTTATCATTTCGTTTCTTCCCCTGAAATGCAATCTTGAATTGCTTTTGTGTTCTAAAACTCTACTTCAGTAATACAGTATAAAAAAGCTGGTTTGGCAAATAATTATTGTTCAGATTTATTATTAACAATGGTATAGATGATAAACATATGGATGGATTTGGATTATAAAAAAATAGTTAGTAATTTATTAAGTTTAATGATAAATCAGTATATCTGTGTCAGTTAAATTCTTAGTACACACTCAGAATAAATTGTTATGTAACTGTTTCAGCTCTGTGGGTCATGCAGAAAGATATTGAACCAAAATGCAAATTTGCAGATTTGCTGAGCTACAGTTCCACAGAATATCAAAAAGGTCTTAAACCTGAAACCGCTAAGCACCACAGTGCAGAATTTTATTTTACTGTACTGTGAATTTTGAATAAGAACAGTGCAATGTTGCTTTTTTTTCTTCCACAGGCTGGTGCGTCAGAATGGGCTCAAGCTGAGGCCACATTTAACCTCTGTGAGGTTCTCTTTAAAGTTCATAAGGTACAATGTTTATTATTAGCATTTTATGCCAGCAGTACTATGTGATAATAGCTGTTCTGTTCGTAAGCAACAGGATCACCATAAATTATCATGTAGTGTATAATAAATTGACCGTGTTTCTCTGTATAGCTGTGGATAGCGGAGGACTGCTGGATTCAACCGAAGCTGTGCGTGGGCCTGCAGCAGGACTGTGAGCTGCGGGACAGCGAGGGGTTCAGCTTTAGTGTGCTGGTGGGTCACGGACAGAGCTTCTGCTTCAGTGTGGAGCTGGGTACAGAGCTGGCACTCTGGGAAAAAGCCTTTCAGAGAGCCGTTTTCATGGAGGTGCAGAGAACAGGGGTAAGTGCCATGGAGTTTGTGCAAAGAAATCTCAAGCTGGTGTTTAATGATATGTATTTTATGTAAATGCTTGGGGGACTTTGGTGTAGAATGTCTGAAATAAACAGAGAACTATTAATAGACCTTCAACATAGAAAAGTCATGCTTCTATATAAAAAGAGTGTAGCTGCATACAAGGACAGTAAATAATACTGATTATTAGTATTTTGCCCTGAATGGATCTAAAGAATGTGTATGAGAGGGTGCCAAGAGAGCAGTTGTGGTATTGTATGAGGAATTCAAGTGTGGCAGAGAAGAGGAGAATGCCGAGGATGAAGTGCCAGGAAGAAGGAAAAGAAAGAGATTTGAAAGAAGAACATGTAGAGGACAGAGTAGTATGGAAACGGACGATCCGCTGCGGTGACCCCTAAAGGGAGCAGCCAAAAGAATAAGAAGAACTATTTTCCCCTAAAACAGTTTCATGCTGGAATTTTGTGATCTAAATTTTATTTAGTAATAGATTATGGTGAATGTCACAAAATAGATCTTGTGTGTGTACTTGAGTACAGGTAGCCCCTGACTTACAAAACAGATAGGGACCGGAAAAGTGTTTGTAAGTCGTTTATTCGTAAATCGAGAATAGTGAGACTCTATGATGCATTCCGAGGAACCCTGAGATAGGTATACCAAGTGATAAATTTTACATATTTTTTTTAAGATAAATGCAGTCAATTCTAAATCTATATTACAAAGATGTATATAATTATTTTACTGACCTTAATGTCCACCAGCTGGAGCAATATTTTTGTGTTTTTCTGCCATGGTAAAAATGAGCAAAAACTAAAATCACAACGCAAAAATCACAACACACTGTACAGAATACATCATACAATCAGAACTTTGTGCAGAAGAAAGAGGTACGCATGGCAGGGAGTACCTCTTTTTTCTGCACAAAGTTCTCATTGTATGATGTATTCCGTACAGTAATCTTACAGTGTGTTGTGATTTTTGCGTTGTGATTTTAGTTTTTGCTCATTTTTACCATGGCAGAATGGTTTTTCTGTGGCCGTGTTCGTATCTCCATTAGTAAGTTCGAATTCGTAAGTCGGGCATTCGTAGGTCAGGGGCTGACTGTATTTACAAAATAAAACAAAGACCAAATGATATAGAATTAACAAACAATAAATGCATCAATTCTTTGATTGCTTCAACAAATATACCAATAAACAAAATTTACATTCTTCCTCTTAAAGATTTTGACACAATTTATTTGTTTTGCAGTCTAGTTTTTTTTTTTATTATTATTTATTAACCAATACTGACTCAACAGAATACACCACACACATGACACCAACGAAAGGCCAACATTGATGATCAAAGCTCTGACTCTTTGATATTTTAGGTAGATATTTTGACATAATCACAATATTCAGATTCATTATAATTAATTCTAAGTTGTAAGCATATGTTTATTAAATGTGATATCAATTCTCAGTTTCTTGATATCAAATAATTTCACTCTCAGAGTTGATAGTGAACAATGAACCATTTTAATGGTTAATAAACATGATACAATTAGGAAACTTCAATGTGTTTTGGTAATGTTTATTATATTGATGTTACTATGTGTGAGGTTTTCTTTTTGCAGTGAGAAGCAGACAGAAAGCTTATTTACTTGGATGTCGATAAATGTCTGTGTACAGTATGTGTATATTTGTCAGTTGTGACAAATCTAATTAAAGTAAGGCCTTTGATTAACCTAGGCAATAATTACAGCTTTTTTCCTTTTGATTTATATGGTATGTCATGCTATTTTAGGTGCAACGACCTCATAACATAAAAAAACATTTGTATTACCAGTGCCACAACACAATCATTCAGAATAAATGATACAGTTAGTTTTTCCATTTACAAGTGAACCATTGCTTTTAATTATCCTGGCAGTCCAGAACAGAAGTCTGGAACTGGAGGCAAGCCTGCTTTCCCCTTGTGATTTGTTCCTTTTTGAACATTATTATTGCTTTAATTAAATTTCACTAAAGAAACTGTTTTGTAAGACTTACCCTCACTGAGCCGTTAAATTGCCTTTGCTGCACAATGGCTGGTGGTAGCGTCGGTTTACTGACAAACTCCAGCAGGATAACTTTTGTAAAGTGTGAGCTGCCTAGACTTCAGGAGGTGAAGGATGTAATCCTTAACCATTCATTAAGAACAGTGCTCTTTAAGGCCACTGAAGGGCAAACCCTGAACCTAAACAAAGACCTGCTTTAAAGGATAGACTGCACATTTAAAATTAATTGATGATGTTAAACATTCCACTATGTAAAGAACTTCTAGTAAAGACCTGTGCTAAATGGGTAATTGGCATTTCTTTCACATGACGGCACTTTACAAGATGTGAATAACTGAGCGTACAGAACTACAAGAACTACAAGGTTGTGTGAAGGAATATACGCCGGCTTTCTGGTGTTAATAGTCTTTTATTGAGATATCACAGGGCTCACGTGGACAGTAATGAATGGTCTTTTCTTTTTCAGGCTTCAGAGGAAAGCCACTTAAGCTGCCTACCAAACCAGCACATGGCAGTTAGAAAATTTTAACATCATAACGTGTTATGTGAACATAAATCGAAAAGATTTTTTTAACTAGTCAACCAAGTTGCATATTATCATAGTTTATTTTCATCCATTTTTATCCGGCATGCTTATTAAAGTACATCTTCAGATGTCAGGTCAAGGATTTAAAAAATGGCCAGCAGTGCATGATATAATATTCCTTATTCTTGGAATAGAAATAGAGGTTGAGAAAAGGCAGCTCGAAGCCTGAGGGCTATGATGCTCGGTACCCTTAACTAGAGACATTTATAAATAATACAAAGAAAATAAGCTGTCAGAAAATATTTAAATCCATATAATATAGCACAAACACAAATACAGCATGTGTAAACCCTTGCATATTCCTTACTGTGGCTTCGCACCAATGTGCTTTACAACCCCAAGAGATTGTCTGCCTCCTTCTCTGTAAAACAGTGTTTTTTGCAGCTTGCTACGTCTGTAAGAAGGTAGTACTAGAGGTTTGTGAAAAAGCATGACAGATATAATAATCACATTATGTTCTGTGGGGTTTTCAAGTTCCACAGTGAGTTCAGGAGCATGATCTCTTCAAGTTCTCTTTCCTTCCCCTTTAAATGTGTGAATAGATTGCAAGGCCAGCTCCAAAGTATTACAGTTGAAAAGTTCACATTAGAATTAAAAGTTGAATGAGGAAGAAGCTGCTCTTTCAGATTGTATTAATTGAGATTAAACACTTGGTGCCCTTAATCCAACCAACGAAATCCCTTTTATCAGTATGCAAAAGTGGAGTCTTCAGCGGCTCAGCTGCAAGTAGTGTCCCTATTTGGATATACATGTGTCTAAGGACATTGTTGAACAATGCATGAGGCTGCTTTTGTAAATCTACCACTTTCGTCATGTCACAAACATGTTACTCAGTGTAATTATTTCATTCCGCTTAATTTCATGGCTGACTTAAAAAACAAAATGCTGTTTGGTTTCTGATAGTCATCATAGATACTTGAGATGTTGATGAGTTTATTCTGCAAGTTTGAGCATGCCCAGTTTAAGGATTATCCCTAGGTATTTATTATATTTTTCAGAGAAGGCTTGTGGGTTTCTCAGTGCATTACACAAAATGAGAAACATTAAAGAAGGAAAAAGTATTCCAGGCTTATTGTTGCAAACTTGAGGCATTGCCCTGTGTGGGGCTAGTGAATGTGATGGAGAATTTCAATTAGTGGTTTATCCTCTGTTCTCTAGCCAATTAGTCAAACCTCCTGTGGTCTGTAATAAATGCTATGCAGTTCATACATATACAGCTTAGGCTGCAATACAAAAAGGTACAGTGTAAAATAAACATGAGCAGCAAGGAAATAAAAGACCACTGTGTTTCCATCCAGCTCATTTCAAACATGATGCGCTCTCTGGTTTTAAGGTCAGCACATTACACAAAAAGTCCATCAGTGCACTTTTTCTTGTTTCTCTGTCTCTAGCTGAAGTCAGATGAGGTTCAAGGAGGTTATTGCAGTTACAAACATGTATGGCTCTTAGTCTTCAGCATTAAGAATACAGTGTTTTTATACAGATCAGATCTAAGCCTCAGTCAAGCTGACGGGTAAATCCTAAAGCACTCCTCACTATGTGTTTTTTGAATTCCCAGAGGAAGCTCTGCAATTAGCTCTGTATAGTCTGCACTTTGCATGTCACACATGCTCACACAAGGCGACATCAGGCTTTTCCTGTCAGATGAATGTCTCTTGCCTTGTAAAGCATGGCAGTGGCATCTGGGAATGAAGCACGCTTCAGTTTTTGCTGACGGGCACAGCGATCAAGGCCATTAGCAGTCCATCCCTGTGCATAGGAAAACTTGAATATGAAGTGCACCCATATACAGCATGCAAAATAAGATGCTGGATTTCAGAATGCTAACATGCCTGTACTGATGGAGATGTAGGTGTTTTGACATTCATGATGATTGCTTTCCATTTGCAAGGGAATAAAACCATTGGGGTGGGGAGTGTCAAATATGCAGCAGAAGAGAGCTGAAAAGGTTTCAGTAGTGGACAAATGCTTTTAGAGACCTGCAACTATAATAGACTACTGCCAGTGTGGCATATGCTTTATTAGTTTTTATCTATGATATTAAAATGAAAAGTGACAGGAGTCCCGGTAAATGTGTAATAAAGCAACACAAATCCCATTAGTCAGTGAAATGAAGCAACATCAGGCTTGTACATTTTAAAGGCTTCACTTTAAATTTAACGGATTTGTTTCTGTTACCGGATGACCAGATCACTGAGAGACCATAGAAACTCCCCTACTGACACCTAATGGATTCTAACCACTGGCCACTAACACCATAGTCACAAATTTCATGCATACAAATGTTTCCTCTCAGTGAAGGATCTGATGTTTATTTACAACTGAAGTAGGACAGTTGGAGGTAATAAAACGTGCTTATAGAATTCTAGCACGATGCATATTAATCGTTTTGGCTAAACAAAAACTGTCCGTTTCTCTGACTACAGTATTTATGAAGTGAGATGTTACTAGTCAACAAAGAAAAAAACTAAATCAGGGTTTTTCCAGCTATATTGAGTCCGTTTCCTTCCATTGCCATTAGCATGTCATTGCTGGAATACAAGAGGAATGTCTCAAATAAAGCAACACCCTCTGGCAGTGTGTCCTCTAAGACAGATTATAACTAAATTGTTCAGTAAGAACAATAACTAAATCGCTCTCTATTGACTTCATAATATATTCATTAGATTTCAAACCCGTTGATTTTTCTCATTTCCCTCTCTGCTAAAGAGACAAGTTCTGGGCAGCTGTTGCCATAGCGACTAAAGTCTACCTGTCCTCCTCCTGGGGAAAGTGACAAATATTCACCTATTTACATCAGCATGAATGAAACACTTAGATAATATGGGCAGGCAGTAATGACCTAGTGACTGAAGTGCTTTTTTTGATATGCTGTGTTTCAAATCTTCAATGCTTAACATTAACTGCTAACTTTTTTTTACTTTACAGTCAAAAATCTACATGTGCAGTAGCCAAGGGAAAATACTGTGCTTTACAGTCGACTTTGAATCTGGCTTCTCCTGCTCTGAGAGCATTTCAAAGGTAATAAGGACTAAAAATATGCTGGTCTTGACTCCATCTATACTTCGGGTGACACAGGCCTATGTGCGACTTCAGGGTTTAACATGTGCTAATTTTGGCCAAAAAAAGAAAGAACCTTCAAAGTTTTCATATCCATCAGCTTGTGTTGAGAGTAATGTCTAATTAAAATACATTTCCAGGCAACATTACCCTTATTATCAAAACATGGTTGAATTAAATGACTTATATTAGATCTGGATTATTATAAGCTTTACTTATATACCAGTCTGACAGGCTGTTCTAAATCTGGCCTACATTGTTAATGGTTTGAAACTAATTTGCATAAGAGTAAGCGTGTGCTAGCTGATTGGTTTTGCTCTAAAAGGCGGCCACAAAGACTGGCGATGACGAATATGCAAACGAGGCCTGATCGGGCTTTTCAGCAGCTCTTAATGAGCTGCTTTCTCTACAGACTCCAGATGTCCATCTTTGTTTAGGACTTAGAAGAGATCTATGCTCATGGGCTGGTACATCAGTCCATTTGTAAAGTCCCTCTATATGAGCCAGGCGATTAATACAATCCATTTTGAATAATAAAACAAGGATGTAAAGGGAAAAATGTGAATACAGTTAGTATCCAGTGGCAGCTGAGGCAAGCATAAGTACATATTTATTTTGCATATAACATCGAAATATTACTGCCTGAAGAAACATCACCTTTATCCGTTTCAGCTGTTAATGGCTTCCACTTTTAGTTTTTTTACTGAATATACAATTCCACACAAGTCATAGACAGATTTCAGGAACTGGGGTCAGAATTGGGCCTTTGTGAGTTTATCAGTCTCAGAAATACAACAGCAATTCACGATCCAGCACACAAATTTATTTCAAGACATTTGACATCTTAATCTCAGCTTTATCATTTTTGGTCTGTTTTGTTTGATTTATTCTAGTCTTGTCATCCACAGAACGTCATTTGGAGATATAAATTTTCCCAACTGAAGGGTTCTTCAGATGATGGGAAGACAAGAGTAAAACTATTATTTAAAAATTCAGAAAACCAACAGATAGAAATGAAGGTAAGTCTTGTGTTTGCAGGCAGAATTGCTACTAGTGCCATAAGACCTACAGAATAAAATAATATGTGCAGAAAAAATGTGTAAAGATTCTGGTTATAAATGAAACAAAAAGTTGGTCATGTGGACCTTTTTTATTTTTGTTTTACTGTGCAATACTGGTGAATCATCTCAGATCTATAATCCAGCTGACTCTCTCACTCTCACACTCTCTCACTCTCTCACTTTTGCTACTGTCAAGCAGTTCCTGACCACACAGCTGATATTATTTCACCTTCACATACTCTCCCTAAGCCTGAAATTGGTAAAAAAAAAACGTTTTTCAGCTTTTGTTTTAGACAATTAAATAGTTCAATGTGTGCTTTATGGTAAAGTGCAAGCAGGGAAAAAAATCAATGTTGGACAAGCCTAGCATGTATGGGCCATGGCCAGCATTACAGACAAGCAACACTAATCCTGTGGCTGAAACAAGGCATTTATGATCATAACCTGCTGATGAAGCATATCACCGTTGTCTTAAGAGATCTGTAAGGTTCAAGCACTAGTTTTAGAGTTTTAAAGTTACATGGTTGCTGGCCCTGAGCAATAATAACCTAATACAAGACTTTATAGTATCCAAGTTTAAACCTCAGGTGCATTCAATTGAAGTAACAATAAAAAAAGGAATGTTTAGTTTCTGTGTTGATTATCTGATTTTGATGTCAATGATATTTGCTCATACTTTTTCCATTTCTAACTAATAATAAAGGTATTATGATTTTTCTACCTCATTTTGTTTGATTGGTGTTTTGTCCATTCAATGTTAATTTTTTGCAGAGCTTTATTTAATTTTTTTCTTTTTTCTGTTAAAGCAAGAATACTTGCTTCACCAGAAATTTTGCACACATAAGTAATATGGGAATATTGAGTATAATTAAAATATTTACTACAATTTGATTACATTGCATTGCTACATTGTAATTGATTCTTGATTTCATATATGCAATTGTATTTTTGAAGATCTGCTGACTTTCTTCTTTTTCGATGATCTAATCAGGAACTGGAGTTTGCTAACCTGACAGCTGTTCTTCACTGTATCCACTCCTTCATTGCTGCCAAGGTGGCCTCAGTGGATCCACTCTTTGTCAACAATCAAAGCATTACGAAAGTACATGTACAACAGCTAGAAACACAAATGTTGTAAGGAACATGTACCATCCTGTCTGTGGTTTCATCTACTATTTTATGCACAATATCTATGAATATATCTAGTTCTTGGTATTTTTGTATGACTCTTCTAAACTAAATATTGAGAGAAAAAGAACTTTTGGATTAGATGATATTTTGACATGCACTGATCAATGGTTTGGTACTTGATTATTCAATCTTCACTGGTCTGCTTAAAAAATTATGTTGATTCATGTAGCAAAGCAAATGTTCACATTTACTACATGGCATTATGGGTTTGTAAATGCATGCATTGCATTCAACACTTTACAGACCATTACGGGTGAACCTCGTAAGAGGTTAATACTGTAATATAAACTTCAGTCCTTGTGTTTTTATCTAAAACTATTGACCGATAGATAATTATCCCTAAATCAGTGTACAGATTTAACTGTTAAAATCTCTATATTTTTTTCATGATTGCAATCTTCATTATTATACTTTGATCTTGTTTTTATCAAACTGCTGCACAGTAACTGCAACAAAGCCTCAACTTCTATCAACTTTAGCATGAAGTGAAAGTCACATAATTTTGTATTGGAAGTGTCCATTATTTTCACCTTTTCAATTTAAAATTCCTTGATGAGGACACATTTCGCAGATTTGTAGTATAGGCATTTGATTAAAATAGAAATTAGATCTCGTAAGGTCGCCAACTACGTTCATACAAAAGTTTCTTTCTCTTTCTAATCTATGATCAAATTGAAGGCCCATAATTTGCCACATTGTTCTATATGGTGTTATTCAGTACCTTTCCAAATAAAGGAGCAGTTAATTAACTGTTGACAAAAAGGTGTATGATCTCTTTTGTGCTCGGATTTCTTTTGTGTCCAGAGAACTGATAAAACTTTTAGATGTTTAAAACTGACAGGTCTCTTTGTACCGTCTCTGCTCATTGTTCATTGCTATGCTGATAATTAGGGCAATTACAGACGATAAACAGTAATGTCCCATGCAACGTGAAATTAAAACTAGGCTACATTAATTGTTCTGCCTCTGAATTGCCTCTTGAACTGATTCAAAATTTCTGAGAAATAATGTGCATCATTAAAAAACAAATTCTGTGTAATTGATCCTATTTCTTAGATTTAAGTTGGCATTGCATGCTGAGAATAAAAGGATCATCTAAAGCATTTTAGTGTAAAGCAGATTCTTTACAGAGTGAATACTAAAGCAGCAGTACTTTAAGGAATTTAAGAAACTCCTGCAGACTACTAGGCAAAACTTGGAAGATTACTACAAAGTGAAATTTTTCTGAACAGAAGAAGGCTTAAATGAGATGTGTTAAAAAGAAAACTGCATTTTTCATTTGCATTTTAACCTCAAAAGAAATGACAAGACCATACTAGGTGGAGCACTTCAACACAAGTCCTTTACTGTTAAATTATGCACACACCTTCACACAGGAAATGCTTCTGACTGAAGAGCTTGCAATCCACTTCTCAGGCTTTATGTCATATGATGCAAGCTTTGTGATGTTAAAGTGTACAAACGACAGCAGTGGCACTGGTGCAGAGTAACCATAGTTCCGGTTGCCTTTAACAACAGCTGAAAAAGGATGTAAATACTTGGATTTTAAAGGGAAATCTTGTCAAAGTTTTAGATGAATGGATTGATTCATGCATAGGTGAAAAATATCTTGAAAGAACCCATTACAAGTCAAAGTCTCTTATTCTTGTATTCAGCAAGCAATTGCTACTGTATATATCAGTCAAATGATCTCACTTAGGAATCCAATCAAGTTCATGAGTGTAAAAAAAAAGACTTTCAAGAATTCAGACATCATCTGCAGTGATCTTTTCGTTCTAGTATTATAGATATCCATGTGCAGCCATAGGTTAATAAGTAACCAGACTATAGTGTTGACCTTGTCGATGAAAACCCCTCATCCCACCTCACTCTCAGTAAAATCCTTCAATATGCTTTTGTAAGCAAAGACTCCTTGGTATGAATGGCATCTAATTTTAAATAGCATGTTGAGCAAAGTTTTGCTGACATTATAATAATATTAACTGGTAATATTTAACTAATTAACCTGGCCATACTTATCTAGCTTGGTCTAGCCTAGCATGGACTAATATTGATAACCTGAATTTGGTACTCATGGATTTAAGTTGCTTTATGCTAAAAAAATCATCAACCATCTTTTAAAATAAAATTAACTTTTCCACATGCAAACACATGTGGCATAACATGTGGTTAACCTAGTGGCAAATGTGACGTGCATGACAGTGAAGTGTGTATACTGTACACACTACACTGTCATGCACGTCACATTTGCCACTAGGTTAACCACATGTTATGCCACATGTGGTTAACCTAGTGGCAAATGTGACGTGCATGACAGTGAAGTGTATACTGTACTTGTTAAGGCTTCTACCTACGTAAGCTGTACACTTGAAAAGCAACTGAAATGACTACAAAATCAAGTTGCTTTTGTATGGAGTCAGCAGGGTATGACTATGTCTGCTCAGGAGGAGAAACCTCTAGAACAGAGAGATGAGTGAGTACATACAGAGAGCAGGCTATCACACCAAGAGACATGCAGTAAGGAGAGCCTAATTTCTGCTTATTCATAACATGGTTTGTGTAGTCAAATATTCTGTGTTAGATTTTCATTGATGTTGAATAGTTTAGTCTACATGTGAGGCAAAAATTATTATTATAGATATTTTAATAACATTTCAAGTTTAGGAATTAGGTTTACCTGTGTGAATTGTAAAAACAATAGCAGAACTTTAGCAATAATCATAACATGCAGTATGCTCCCAGACTTTTTATTTATTTGTTTGTTTAGTCCAAATTTTAGTATAAGGTGTTTTTTGTTTGTTTTGTTTTAGCTCTCTACCAATGCTGAACTCTACACCCAGGCAGCTACTTTGCTGCATTTTGCTTTTATATATATCTGCAGATATAACTTCATCTGAACGTAGGTCATGTTTTATTCACCTCTTTGTATATACCTAATTTATTTCTATTATACATCTCTGTTTATTTTACATATTAACACTGCAGCTAATATGCAACAGCAGCATCATAAATAACCACATGGGGTACAGAAAAGTTCTCTGTAACCTGCGTGATAAAACGTGCTTGATGATTACTGCTGAGATTATTTATCTTCCACCTGATGTATTATGGATTATTTGGGCTTTGCACATTCACATTCTATAAGAGATTGAGTTAAAAATGATCTAAAAGAAATTCCTACCGGTTATTATTTATATACACTGGAACAGGCAGGACAAATTATATATATATATATATATATATATATATATATATATATATATATATATATATATATATATATATATATACACACACACACAGTTTCCATATACTTCTTAATATTTGATAGCAGGTATTGTACAGTATACATTTAACATTTTATATAAAAAAATACCTAAACAACTGAATTTCAGATTATTTATGTTTTATAATTAAATCATGATAACTGAGCCATTTCATTGTATGTAACTGGATTTGTATCTTCAGCATAAGTCTTTGCGTTTCTCAGAAAAACAACACAAGTCTGAAACTTTGCTACTATCCTCAATAAAAGAGAGTCTTCAGATGGTTGACAGTGCATTGCATCTGACAAGAGAAGGGTAAACAAACAGTGTGTTTTAAAGTAAATGCTTATTATAATTTGTGATTTATGAAATAAATTGATTTTTTTTTCTAAACAGCAGGAATCACTCCCAGCCATACTACATGCAGATGTTTGCTTTCTCCAGACAAGCAGCAGCAAGTTATGAGATATCAAATGCAGCAGAGGTCTTTCAAACCACTGTGTTACTTTTGAAGAAAAAGGAAAGTAGGAGGCAAAAAAGATCTGTTTCTGTTTCAGGTAAGATTCTGGTTTAAGAATACATAAAATCATTTTATGTGTTTATGTTGTAGGCTAAATTCAGCTATTATGGGAGACTTATAGATTTTTTACCTTTCTGTTTTGTTTTCTGAATTTCTGTGCCATATCCCATCACAATCCTATGATGATAATAAAGTTACTATAATGCATCCAATATCAACTGACTTCCCCCTGTGTCACTGTCATTCCTAATCCTACTACTTTATACAGAACAGTTTCTGCTGCTATTCCAACAGACCTGCTTTTTCTAATAAAGAGAACAAACTGTTGTTTTCGGATTAGGACTAAAAATAATTAGGAAAACAGATATCCAAGTTGGTCATCATTATATTCAGTTATATAGTATTTTGTTGCCATTGTTTTTGAATTTTTTAATTCAGTGTTTAATTCATGTAAGTAAGGAAAAAACATGACAGGGCTGACTGGAACAGAAAAAAATAGTGTGATAGTGTGATGTGAGACAGCACAATGGGGAAAGATTCAGTATTATAATGTCCTATAGTGTCTAATTTCACAGCAATTTGCCAGCGAATAAAATTTTCAATTTGTTAATAATGGACAGTTAATAATCACAGTTAATGTTATGTGAGACTAGATCCAGTTATTGCTTATAACAGCTATTCTTTCATCTTTTTAACTTGATTAGACAAAAGGCAGTTTGTCAAGTTTCTCTAACTGGAGAATCCTCTAGCCTTAAGAATTACACATGGCAAAAAATCTACTGACTGCTACAGAACATTGAAGATTCATTCTATAGATGTTAAGTCAATGTCTCCTTAATGAAAAGTTGACCAAATCAATAGTTAGATGATGATGTTTTTTTTTTTTTTTTTTAAATAATCTATAGTCTAAAAAAAAACATGTTTCTTATTTCACTAATATTATGTGACATGTCTGCTATAGAAGCCCCTGTCAAAGAGCTGTTACTGTAAAAATGATAATGTATAAAAACTTAAGAAAAATAAGATATGTGCATATAATATTTGAATTATTGCCAAAAGAGTCGTGTATAAGTGCAGCATTACATATTTATTGTACTAGCTTTATTTAGCAGAAGTGAAAGGTCAGATTTATGGAGTGTAACTTTAATTATTGAGCATACTAATGCATGTTGCTTAAATAAAAAAAGACCATTTACTCAGAAACAAATTGAATTTAAATGAGTTGATTAATTAACTCAATATTTTTAGAGCTTCTTTCCCTGGAGGATGTGGAACTAATAGCAAATCTGTCTGGATGTCCTCCACCCCTACAGCCAGCCAGCTGTCCCATAGGAGGAGATTCAGAGAAATACCGCACCATCTCCGGAGTGTGCAATAACAGGTAGCTGGCTACACTCTTAATAATTCATCCATAACACACTTCACAATGCTCGTCTCTCAGGCTGTTTTGAAACCATATTAATCAGCCCTGTGCTTGCTCTCACGATAACCGGACCCTGGCATTTTGCTGAAGCAACAGGGCCAAGTTGATAAGATGAGCCATGACAGATAGGATAGGTCAGGGCTTGTGGAGCAGATAGAGGGTATTCTATTTGCAGCGTGAATGTGAGAGCAGCTATAGCAAAACACTAAGCAGCATGAGAATCACCCATTTCTGCACCAAATATGTCCAGCTCACAGAGAAATGCTTGAAATCAATATTTAAAGCTGCTTCTTTGGTGTGTGGGATTACATAGTTCAGGCTTGGGTTCTCAATAATACAGAACACAATGTATGCATTGTATCATTATTTAAAAACTAGGTTTATTAGAGAAAATATGCCCCTTTCCCTTTTTCTTCACTTGATTAAAATGATCTATGAGAGTGCAAAGTGGTCCAGCTGTAATCACATACTTGTATGTATGATTATAATTATTATTTCTATACAAGCCCAAAATTAGGCCTCCAAATAGAATAATTACTCATCCCATCCTAGCAATGTGATTATACATAATTGCTGAAGTGGACTTCTACAAGTAAATATTAAATTGTTTTTACAAAAATACTTTAAAAAGCCTTATGTATATATGGAATTATATGTATGTTTTATGTCACTCACACTCTTTGCAGCACAATATGCAAATACATTTTGTTTCTCCTCAAAACAATGTTGTGCATGATATGTCATGAAGCATTTCGAATGTAACATACAAATGCACTATGTTATTCAGAAATAAACCTCTTTGGGGAGCAGCCAACACGGTTTTGGCCAGATGGCTCCCAGCAGAGTACGAGGATGGAGAAAGCCAACCAAAAGGCTGGAACATTGGGCACCAGTACAGCGGCTTCCATCTTCCGCCTGTAAGCTAGACACACTCATGCTTATTTAATCATGAAAAAGAAACATGAAAAAGTTTATTAATATTTAAGAGTATTCAAATATTTAAAAATATCACAAACAAATTTTAACAAAACATTTATAAGAGCTGTTGATTAAACTGTAATTGTAAGCCTCAGCATTTCACTTTGCTTTACCTTGTTGTCACTGACACCAATTTATCAACACAAGCATTTTACTCTTCTTTGGGTTTTCTGACACTTTATCCTTAAAGTTTCCACCCCAGCTGTTCTATCACTTTTGGCACCTGGCGTCTGCCATCAATTTTGTATAATGTGTCCCCCTGAGGAACACCCTGCAAACTAAAATTTAATATATCCCCGAAAATACATCCCACTGGGCCAATTGTATTACAATTTCAGACAGATTAGGTAGTAAAAAAAATACTCGGGTCTTGATGGCTGTTAATTAGACATTTCTTAGGTAGGGTGATCAAAAATAAAACAAAACAAAAATATTCAGAAGAAGATTTGCCCAGAACTTGTTCAGAGAGTTTAAGACTTGCCAAAAACTTGCTCTATATGTGGGTTTGTGAGATAAATTGTTCATATTATGATTATAATAGATAAACGTGGGTGTATGTCTGAAATGGATGACTCAGGAAGTCAAAAACGTGCTGCATTTTTTATGTGATGTGAGATTGTGTTGTGATGTGAGATTGGGGAATTACAGTATATATGTATATGGACTTTAATTAGAATAAAATCAAAACATTTTATTTGAATGAGTATTAGGATTTCTTGACACTGCTATAATAGAATGCAACTGTCTTCTGCCATGTGCTTAAGAAACATTAAACTTTGATCACATACAAAGAAGGACTATTTCTCATATGAACCCAGTGAAAAGTGCTGTCTGATTGCACTTTTTATTGTTATTTGTATTATTTAGTTATTATTTATTTATTTTTTACAAAAGTAAAACCTAAAATAGGAGGGTTTTGCCTCAATCCTGTAGAATATAGCATTAAGGATTACGGATTACACAAGATTTAATCTTCCTTACATTCATACATTTAAAGTGTTTCAGCCTCGAAAAAAAAAAAAAACCTCTCACTGGCTTTTCTTGGTCATCTCTTAACTTAATGGAAGTCTTAGTGTCCACATTAAAATGTATGAGACAGGAAGAATTATTTATTTAGATATGGGCAGAGGCCTGACAGCTGAACAGAGAGGCTAAAAAAACAACACAGAAAATTACTAAAGCATTTTTTGGTCTAGGAGCTGAGGGGATTAATCACATTAATCTTGTCTGATTTAAACATCACATCAATCATATTTTAAGGTTCGAGAAGTCAGCAACAAAATTATGCAAATCTCCAGTCAGTACCGCTTAGATGAGGCGTATTCCCAGATGCTGGTGGACTGGGGTCAATATATGGACCATGACATCTCCTTCACTCCTCAAAGCACAAGCAAAGCTGCCTTTTTGGAGGGACTCAACTGCTTACACACGTGTGGAAATTTCAATCCTTGCTTTCCGATTCAGGTAACAAGCACACACAAATGCCAGCAATCAGACAAGCAAAAAATGCCACAAGGTGGTTTAGCATCAATTTTCAAAATAAAGTACAATGTATTTTGGAGCAATAGTTCTCAAAGTGGTCTGTGAATTATAATAATGACTATCAAATAATTTAGAAATAAAACTTAGGTCACATGGTTTTAATGTAAAACCCAGAATACTTTTGGAGCATATTGAAATATAAAAAAAGCCAAATACCCTATATATATATATATATATATATATATATATATATATATATATATATATATATATATATATATATATATATAATCCTTATACAAACAGTTAAATGATCCTTATAATTTTAAAATTACAAAATGTAGAACAATGTTTATTGTCAATTCCAGCCTCCTACTGTGAGGTATGAATGTATATGCCACAGTTCAGGGAAGGTCATTTGAGATGTGCTTAGTTAGAGCATAATCAGTATTTGTAAAAGGGGCCACAAATTAAAAAGTATATATCTCATTGATTGCTTTTTTATCTCTGTCAAACCACAAACACTGGTGAAAATTGCAAGCTGCTGGGGTGACTCTTTTTAGACAGGGATACATTTCAGACTCCTTTAGGGCAATGACCGCTCATAAAAATAGAGTGGGAAATTACAGAGCAGTTTTATTTGTAACTAATCTCAGTATTCCCAGCCAGAGGCAAGAAGGGGGGAATATAAAGATACACCAAAAAGTAAAGTTTATTTGCATTCATGCTGACCTTGTGCACACACCAGTCTTCATAACACCAATTTTATGATATTCTTCACGATAAATGATCAATAAGAAGCAAATAAAAAACACATTGCTGATACATATGGTCATGAAGGGCACAGTAGGATGTAAGTCTCCTGCTGGTCCCCAGCAACGGCCATCCAAATAGTGCACAAAATTTGTAAACCAGTGGCACAGCTCAAAACAAATAATCAATCTACAGTATACTAGAATACTAAAACTCATTGTACATCACTGTAGATGTATTTCTCTGAGCATGCTGTTGAGATCAAAACCAAGCACATCCTCAGTGTGCTAGCCTACAGCACCGAGAACTGCCCTTGAGCAGCAGAGCTATTTTAAGAACTGTGCGCAAACTGTGTTCCAGAGAACGACTTCATAGCAAACTATAGAGTGAAAATGAAACAAATGTGACTGGCCAGTAATCTCTGACTGGAAATGACCCTTTGTCAGAAGTGTTGCCCTGAACCTCTAGGCTGGAGTTATGCTAACTTAGCTGTGAGTTGGGAGCTCATTTTCAGAATCCTCAGCTCTGAAACCAGAGAGGATTAAGCGTTTTAGAAGAATACAAAAAAGAGATTTAGTGAAAGCTGCATTTAAGGAGCTGATACTGTCAACACACAGTTTTACAGTGCTCTAAATTGGCACTAATAACACTGCTGTGTGGTGCTCATTGCATTTATTTATTTCTGGTCAAGCTACAGTACACCTGCATCTTATTATAACCTTTGCAAGTACTTTTTTTATTTAAATAGCAGATTAAAAATATTTAAATGGCATGCTTCAGAGCACAATCCCTTAGCTGCCTCATTTAACAAGTGCAGATATAAGGGATATTTAATTCACTTCAAAGGATGATGAAGAATTAGATAAAGCATTGTTTACATAGTTGAAGGGCTAGGATGGACAGATGTTTAGTGACAAGAAAATTAGACACTAAGAAGGTTTCTTTAAAAACATTATGTATTCTCTGTGTCCTTGTATTTATCTGTGTGTGTGTGTGTGTGTGTGTGTGTGCATCACAGATTCCTCTGCATGATAAACTATTTGGAAGTAAGAGCTGTTTCCCATTTTTCCGCTCTGCACCAGCATGCCTAAATGGCCCGACACACACTCCGCTCCCACAACAGATGCTGCAAAGACAGCAGATGAATTCAATCACTTCCTTCCTCGACGCATCTACTGTCTACGGACATGATGTTGAATTAGAGAAAATGCTCAGAAACCTCTCAAGCTCTGAGGGCTTACTTGCAGTTAACAGTGAACACACTGATGCTGCAGGTCATGCTTACCTGCCGTTTGTCAATAACCCCACGTCTCCATGCTTCCAAGAGCCAGGTACAGGCCCAAGAAACCGCCTGGAGTGTTTTCTGGCTGGAGATAGCAGGGTAAACGAGATTCTGCCTCTTATTGCTCTTCACACACTCTGGGTGCGGGAGCACAATCGCATTGCCACACGACTGAAACAACTGAACACACACTGGAGCTCCAATACAATCTATCAAGAGAGCCGGAAAATTGTTGGAGCTTTGCATCAGGTATGAGAAATTTACAGCATTATCTTCCATTCATGTCAGCGAGGCAAACAGCTGGACTGGTGTTGAGAAAAAGTTTATCATATCTGCATCGTGCTGTGGCAGGCAGAGGGAAACTGCCTGTTTGTATGGTTGAACTGGCAAATCTTCAATACATTAATTATAGCAGAAATCACCAACATTAATATCAATTTAACATTGATTGAGTATTAATTTAAGATAGGGGTGAAGTTTAAGCACTATTGCTCAGAACAGGAAAAGCCCTGGGGTGTAATTAAATCTAAATTATCTCACTGCTGAAGTTGAACAATGACTGCAATGAAACATGACTTCTCAAGTTAATTTATGTAAAATATATTCCATAAATTACTTATGCTTCACAAACTTGACCTCTAACGACTGATTACTAATGATGAAGCTCTGCATATTTGGGTCCTATTCTAAAAGTACATGCCTTAGCTTTACAGAAAGAGGCAAACGAATTCATCCATATGCCTGGTACATTTCACATATCACTCAAATGCTAATTACAATTAACAACACATTTTTCAATAAGGCATTAGAGTATGGCATCATGCATTCATTCCAAAACACTTGAAAGTAACAGCTTGTTTACAGCTATAATACTGCACAAGCTGATAGATGAATGTAGTAGAAATCTCATTCTAGACAGTTGGCCAGCTTTATTGACAGCAGTTTGGGAGGAAAGTAGACCTAAAACTTTGGTTGTGCAGCTTTAAATCCTTTTTAGAGATTTTAACAGTCCTCACATGCTCTGTAACCCATCCTGAGACTGCAATATTGCTGCTTCTCTGCTGCCAGTGTTCTCATTCTTTTATATGTATTATAACAGTACCCAGGAAAATTAACGACCGTATAATTAGCAAAATCATTTCCATAATGGATGCTGAAGCTATTTTTCCTTTCTAAATGCATTGTTCCATTTAGACCACTGCAGAATTTCTAATGATTCAGAGTGCAAACAGCAGGGGCAGCTGGTATAAATGGACTAGCAGGGCTAAGCCCTTTCCCTCTCTTTTAAAGATAAAAATCAGTTTAATGATCCGTTTTTGGCATCCACATCAGAGTATTTGCCATTACATCTTAAAGCGTATTATTTCGGATCCTTTTTTGGACCCAAGCTCAACAGTACCACCAATGGTCATAAAAACATAAAGTGGCATTAGAAGCAAGACTGGGACTGATTCTTTCTAGCCCATGCAACATACCAGTAAAGTCGTGTAAGGTGATTACACAGAGTTTGGGATAACCGTATCAGCTCAGTTGCTGAAACAATCTTCAGCAATGAAAAAGCACAGATTATATTAGACCTAATATCACTACCAACCTTCCATGGCAAACAGAACGATGGTTCACCACACGCAGAAGAGAATACATTTATGGATTAAAGGCTGTAAGCCACAAATCTAATGTCCTTTTGAGCAGTCTGTGCTGGATCGAAGAAATATTTCATTGCCTACAGAAGGATCTATAAGGTTGAATGCTGCTCATGCCCCTTAAATTAAAGTGGCAGAGAAAAAGACTCCTGAAGTGCTATGAGACAGAAGTAGATGAGATGCATCAAGCAGAGTGTGCACTGTTTTAACAAAGTCCCAGAAGTCCCAGAGGGACTGACTTCAGAAAAAAAAAAGTTTCCGGTTGCCTGGTGGTGAGGTAGTTACATTATAGCTTAATGAACAGTAAGTTTCAATATACCCAACCCTGCTGCTAAAGAGACAGTGAAGGGAAAAGCTTCAGGACAGACATAGTAGACTCCATTTAAACATCTGCAGCAAGGATTGTGGAGGTCAGCTTAGCTATTTGGTTTTTCTTTTTCTTTCCTTTTTTTTAAGTAAACTTGCATAAAGTGTGATAAGGCCAGATGAATTTCGTTGTGTGATGGCACAGGGGAAAGAAATACACAATCTTATCTAATCTCACACTTCAGCATGTCCCAAATTGCCATCTTATACACAGATTTCCAGTTGAGCACATACATAGCATCCTAGATAGCAAAGTATTCTGATGACTTCAGTGAGCATACCCAGACCTGAACTACTCAAATGAATCACTATAAGGTCATCTGGAATTTTTGCCTTTTTTTTTTCATTTATCTCATGTCACTTGGAACACCTATACATTTTAAAACCTGGGAAGACTTAGGTCTTATCGATTAAAGTGTATTATCGCTTTTCTCAACTTCTGCCAAAGTATACCTTAGATCTGAATCTAAGGCTGTGTGCTCTCTCTTTACAGATCATCACCATGAGGGATTATATTCCAAAAATCATAGGAGAAAAAGCATTTGATCAAATCATTGGACCTTATGAGGGTTACGATGATACTATAAATCCTTCCATCTCCAATGTGTTTGCGACTGCTGCATTCCGCTTTGGTCATGCTACCATCTCGACACACATTAGGAGACTGAATGAGAGCTTCCAAGACCATGAACTTTTTCCTTCCTTAAAACTGCATCAAACATTTTTCAGTCCATGGAGAATAATCAGAGAAGGTACATATTCGTATTGTTTGCTGATTCTTTGACATAGGGTTATCCCTGTCACTGGGATTTTTTTTTATTCAGAAAACCAAATCTACTTCAAAGAAAAGTCAGAAAATAAAAAGTAGAAAGGCACTCTCTTCATTTATTATCATGTTGATTCAAACAAATAAAGTAGAAAACTATTTTTTTATATAATAAAGTCAAATATTTATTGCTCACATGCTCATAAACAGCCAACCTTCAAGTCGTAGTAGACAATTAGAGGAAGTAC
Source organism: Silurus meridionalis (assembly GCF_014805685.1). Taxonomy (NCBI): domain Eukaryota; kingdom Metazoa; phylum Chordata; class Actinopteri; order Siluriformes; family Siluridae; genus Silurus; species Silurus meridionalis. Next base: position 17,990,235 of record NC_060891.1, on the reverse strand, counting down.
TGTATGATGTGTCTCCACTCTGGAAAGTGACTCATGGATGTATTTTCAGAAGAAGATATATTTCTCACTTCCATATAGAAGGTTTTTTTCTGACTACAGAAGTATTACAGTATATAACATTGAGAACTCTGAAGGTTCTCCTATAGAAGTTGATAGAGGCCATTTGGAATGCAGTTTAATGAATATGGTAAGAATCGCAGTTTAATAATGAACAGACCTACTGAGCTCACAAAAACTTCCCTGGGCTACCATGCAAAATTTAGAAGGTACAGTTCATGTGACATGATTCTGAAAATTTAAAAAGAAAATAAATGTAAGTTAATAAGCTATGGGCTGGTCCCTGAAGTATTGATAAAACATAAAACAAATGTTTAAGTTTAACATTTATTGTTACTAATCTCAGGGGTGAAAAATACTTGTGTGAATGTGCATCATTAGAATTATTATTTTACTTGAGGATTTTCATCCTAATTGGAAAAATGGAAGCATGTTTCACTATTTAGCTCATATTAAACACATACATAATTTATCCTGTTTTATAATGTGCTAGACTAGAACATATTATATTGGCTAGGCAGCAAGTTGAAGTCTAGCAAAATATTGGTCATTTTATACATTAAATATATTTTCTTCTGATGATCAAACTGTGCAGTCTTAGACATACACAGGCATACAACCAGTCAAGACATTTGAAAACTTGACCAACTTTCCTTGAGAAATTATAATTTTGATGGGCACTTCACAGTAAATGCCTATCACTTAGTTTAGAATGACCCTACAGTGGGTGTGTTTCCAAATTTTGGGGGGAAATCAGAGGAAACCAGACAGGGAGAAAACAGAAAAATCAATAGCGACCTGAGGTCAGCTGGGACCCTGGAGCTGTGAGCTCCATTGCAATTACAGAGACTATAAAACAGTAAATAGAAAAATGCTGTTCCATTTGCTGGTTTAATAAATTATATATATATATATATATATATATATATATATATATATATATATATATATATATATATATATATATATATATTATTAAAGTAATGTATTTAATTAGAAAGGGCATTAGTATTACAGGTTTTGGTGTGGAAGTATAATGGTGTGTTGGTGTGGAAGTGTTTTACTTATATTTTGAGTAGATGAATATAAAACAGTTTAGGCTAATTTAGCTGAACATATATCTTGCTTATAACTGCATGTAAAATTTCAAGTATAAACTCTCTGACCAATTCCTTACTACAGGAGGCTTGGATCCAATATTGAGAGGTCTCATAAGCCAACCAGCTACCAGACAAAACCAACATCGTCTGATGAATGAGGAGCTGAGGGAGAAACTCATGGTGCTCACTATTCCAGAGGCACTCGATCTGGCAGCTCTAAACCTCCAAAGAGGACGAGATCATGGCCTGCCAGGTGACTGAACTAAAAAATGAAAGTATACAAGCTGTAAATTACAGTCTGTTGTATTGTTAGATAAATGACAGTGACTGTACAGACATGCTACAAACAATACTTAAGGCCAAATATCTACCTTTTTAAATGCGTTTCAGGTTACAATGACTGGAGGGTGTTCTGTGGATATGACAGAGTACAAACTGAAGCAGATCTGAAGGATGTGATACATGACAATGCTTTGGTGGAAAAGATAATGGATCTGTATGGGCATCCTGATAATATTGATGTGTGGCTGGCAGGTATGGTAGAGGATTTAGTGCCTGGCACCAGGACAGGCCCTCTATTTACATGCTTGATCGGAAAACAGATGAAGATGCTTCGAGAAGGTGACAGGTAACTTGTTTAGTCCATTGTTGTTGTAACCAGTGAATAGGTCAGTCTGGAAGCCTTGTCAAATCATCATGAGAAAAGAAAAACTCTCAAAAGTGTTGTCATAGATAAAGTTCCCTTTTTTATAGATCAATTCAAACGAAAAAACATTTTATTTTTCTTTATGCAGCAAAATATAGAAATCTATCATTCAATTAAGACTTAGAATTAGAAATTGCCTTTGGTAAAGTTGTCACAAAAATGATGTGATGGTCTAAATCACAAACAGACACACTGTATGTGTTTCAGGTTTTGGTGGGAAAGGCCAGATGTGTTTTCCCAGCAGCAGAGACAAGAGCTACAGAGACATTCACTGTCTCGAGTCTTATGTGACAACAGTGGGCTGACAGAGGTTCCCAATGATCCCTTCAGTATAGGAATGTATCCTGAACACTTTCTTCCATGCACAAGTATAACTTCAATGAAACTGGACGCATGGAGGGAGGACCCTGACAAAGTTAACTGAGAAATTAAATAGTACAAGAGTTTTAAAAAAATCTGATGTATATACATGAGGAGATTGAAACAGGTATGAGGACTATTTTCTCAACACAAGGTCAAAATAAACATTAGGATTCAAGCTTACAGTCACCTCTATTAGATACATTGATTTAGGTCTGTAAAGCTAAGAGTGAGGTTTTAATATAATGCAACTATGGTTTATCAATACAGTACAAGTCATCACTTTTATTGTTCAGTGTTTGACTGAATGTAGGGTCAACTTATTGTTGAATAAAAACTAGTTTTATTTGTCTTAATGTACTCAAGTTTTAATTAGAGACAACCTTTTTAGCTACAACTCTGTCATCTTGAGTCTGATATGCATAGCTTTCAGATTTCCAATATTTGAAAAAGGAATATTGCATTGTATATGTATAAAGGCCTGTACGAAGCTCAGCAATGTGTTTCAAGGCAAGTGTGAGATAAACACATGCATATTCATACATTGTTAAACTGGTTGTGCATTTTTTTTTATACCCAGATCTTTATGACTGATTAGAGTATATATGATTATGATTAGAGCATATGATTGGTCCATTGTAGTCTAAAGTAATCAAGTGTTTTGTCTACCTCACAGTCTTTGTCCACCTCTATTTTAAGAATATTTTCAATGTTTATTTGAAGTGCATATGTTAATGTTATTTAAAAAAGTTATGACACAATAAAGATTGCCTCCAAAAATTACCAGCTGGGAAATTATTGTTCTGTAATACTTTTGAAATGAGCCATAGCTACAGAACCAGTGAGACACTCATTTGTGCAACCATGCAATGATTTAAATTATATTTGTTGTTATTTTATGTGGCTATATTCTGCACAAAGGATGAAGTAAAGCTTGTTAATAGTAACCTAACAGCAGGAATTAAGCAATGTAGCTTATATATTTTAGTTTTTTTAACATGTCCTTGACAATGAAAAGTCTCTGATGATAATTATCTTCAGTAGTAGTAGTAGTAGTAGTCAATCACTTATGATTAGCTCTGATGTAAAAACAACATAGATAAAGTAACTAAACGTTTTCTTCGACTGAAAAGCAGAAAGTTGACAAAAATATTAAATTATAGTTTATATAGAAGTGGTTCATCTAACATTTTTTATATCTTGTATTGGCTCTGTGGATGCTTGAATTTTTAATGCTGTATTTGATATTGTTGTTTGTAATATATTGTATATTTCTGCATCAGTGAGTTGACTGTTATTGACATTTGTTGTCCTGATGATTCCCTTATCCGTATAGCTATAATGTTAAACTAAGGAGGCGAACACCAAACATGTCCTGGATGATGGACTGCATTTGGCAGGAAAGAGATAAATTGGATAATTAAATTTTTTGTCTGAACTGTAGAGGATGACTTCAATCAGCAGTGTTAAAAATCTTGCCAGCTCTCAGGTGAGATAGAGAATGAGCAGTTAATTGCAAATCAACACACAGAGTGTTACTTTGTTTGGACTTTAAGCAGGTTTGTTAATCCTGAACACTGACTGAGCCAGAAACAATTATGAAACCAAGATGGAACTTTTGCTTAACAGCCCTGAAACAGAACAAAACCAAAAGCTGAAATAAGGCAAACTGAGGATTATACCAGCACCAATTCATGAATCCTAGCTTACAATGTGTCAAATATCATGATCAATAATATTTGTACACAATAATGGAAGGTTGTCAGAGGCTTTCTGGATGAACAAAGTCTACAGCTTTCGAGTATGACCTTGACAAGTTCTTATAATCCGTACACTAGATCGTTATTGAGCAGCTCGATTACAAACAGTTCCCAAGATTCTCAGTGTGCACTCTAAATGAGTTTTTCATGGGCTGGCAATCTTTTCAACTATGGAGTTCTGCCTGATGACAAATATTGATCCATTAGAGAAATGTAGCTCTGCCAGAACAATGAACATATTCACACTTGTTGCACACAGAAATGAATCTTTATAATGAGTAAATAAACAGTTATCTGCAAATAGATTATAATTTAAAGCCTAGAGCACTATGCAGGCATTTTCCTATGAAGCATTTGCTTTATAAGATCTGAATCTCAGTTTAGTCTGTATTTTGTTTGTACAAGCTGCAGCACTTGTCATTCCCCTTAGTTCCAGATATGAAATGAGAGACAGGTTTACTTTAGGCTGGTGCTGGGACCTTAAAGGTCATGACATGCTCTAGCCATATCTCTAGTGTTTATTCAATCTACCTCTAAAACCAGGCTATGAAATAGGCTGCCACTGCGATGCTGAGAAGTGAGATATTGTCCTTGGGGAAAAAAGAGAGGGAGGAAATGGATGTCACTGCACACAGCATTGCAGTCCTCAGGCCACTAAAGGCACACATACAAATCTCCCAAAAATGAAGGGCTCTTCACTGACAAAATATCTCTTTCCTCCTGTGTGATTGCCAGCAAAAGGTATCCAGCAAATATCATGGCATATCACACCCAGAGAGCCTTTTCTTACCAACATTCTGTTCAGTCATTTCATCTTTTTTGGGAGGCTTAACCACTGAATAGAAGTGCATCTGTTGAATTCAGAACTAAGAGAAAATTCGTTGTATGCCTGTGAATCCAAATACCAGGGTTTAACTGCTTACTGTGCTCTAAAATGAATTTAAAAAAGCTCCAAGCAGAAGTTTCAAATATATTACATAAAGCATTATGTATTAGTCATTCTTGAGTCTTTTGTCCCTTTAAGGATGAATTTTTCTGACCCTGACCAGTGTGGATATTTTCTTATATGTGTCTAGGTGCTGCATTCCAATTAATATTGATTATTGTATTAGAATTTATAATTTTAACAGTATTGTTTTGTTGTTATTAAATTATTATACAATTATGTGTATGTACAAGTATTATCAAATTGTTTACTTCTGTTCTTTGCTTTGCAGATATATTCTCACCCTCTTGTAGTTAGAACCTCTGCATAATTATTACTTATATAAAGTGATATTTTGACATCACTTTCAAAAACTGACATCTCATTCTATTGCTATCCTGGTGAAATCTCAAAATATGTGTTCTTTTTTCTGCATTATCATGGCGCTCTATAGAGTCCACTTTGCTAAATCAATAAAAAAATATTATGCTAGTTTGTTATATAGCTATTTAAGTTATTCATTATCTGGACACAATTTAGAATACTGTATCTAAACATGAATGAGACAAATTACCCTTAAATCCTATTACCTAATTCTGGAGAAAAATTTGGCTCTACTTCCCAGTGATTGATGCAGCAGTTTAAAACTGTAAGTATCTCACTGAGTCTGGCTCCATGGCCCCCGAAAATACTGCTTGCAGCTTTAATCTTTCGTTTCCACTCTGCTGTGTTTCATCCTTGCTTCCCTAAGGAGAAATGGACACATAAGCATAACATGGAAAATGTTCTCATCTGTCATTTACATAAAGTTTTATCACAGTGCGAATTTTACAAAATGTAGGAATTTATAAAAAAAAAAAAATACGAAATGTTGAATATACTGAAAATGTTATGTTTAAGATTTCTAAGTAACTGTTAAATGTACGCAATATTTGTGTTATCAACCATATTAAGTTAAAGGTCAGATTGCTTGAGTCTCATCTCTACCACTGAAACGTGTTCACAAAGCACTCACACGGATGTATTTAATGTAAAAGTGATCATCAGATTTTAAACAAATGTTCATGCCAGCTTGAGTGCATGCTGTCATTAAAGCAAATGTGTTACAAACCAAATACAGAGAAATTCTGAAATTCATCTTATTCATAGTAAATTGGTAAAGAATTTTGGACCCCGCTGTATATACTCCATATAAATACATTCTATATAAATTCATATTATAGGTTTAACGTATTGAATGTAAATCTACATGCTTCAATAGACGGCTGAGAAATGTGTTTTAAGATTCTGCCTTAGCAAACTAAATACACCCAATTACAAGATCACAGTCTGTACAGTTAATGTAATTAAGTAATAGAAAGTGTATTTGGCTTAAACTGATTACTCCTTAGAAGACTCTAAATTTGTTTAGTATAATTGGTGGGTGTTGTTTGTGTGATTTTTCCCTCCTTTCTGCAGACATAAATGATTTAGACAGCACAGAAAGGCATGCATGATGGGGTTTATCTGACTGTCCAATGGTGTCATCATCACAGAGAACTGAGGATGCCTCAGCTGTGTTTACTCAGGGCTGATGTCAGAGTAAAGACATGCAACAACCAAAGTTTAAAATAATAATAATAATAAATAAATAGTGTAAGTGTAAAAAGTGTAAGAATTCTAAAGACTTATTTTTATTTATTGGATTTTTTTTTTCTTCACAAAATACACTTCCCTGGAATTTGACAATTGAGAACAAATCTCTATTAGAGATGGCTGAATTGTCTTTATGAGTGACTGCTCCTTGTTCTCCTTCATGGTCTATGCCTAGATACTCAAATCTGCAGCAGATGCACAGCGGTACAGAATTTTCACAGCTCTATACTCCGATGAGTGAGCATGAGTCCAAATGGATCAAATCATCTAAATACAAAACATTGCCTTTTCTCATTGCTAGCTGAAAATTCTGCATGGATATATTCAAAGATATGCAGGCTACATTTACATCGCGACCTAGAAACAAGTCATGTTAAAATGCAAAGTCTCAAGTTTTGTCAAATGGACACAACAGGCTTATATACAAAAAGTAATATCTTAATGTTTTTTTTTTGTCAGATTCTAAGATAATGCTATAATAGGATGCAGTTGAAGTAAAGTATCTGACAGTTTCTTTTAGGATTCTCTGAATTACGTGGAATTTTGCACTAGCTGGACTAATTCCATGTATGATACGCTATACAAATACAAGCCTCTTACCTGACAAGAAAATTGTCAGTGCTGCACAGTTCATGTAAACTTTGAAAATGCATTATTTATTTACACATTTCGTAGTGAGATTTATTAATGAATTAATTTATGTTTTAAGATAGATGACAAATAAACTTTTACCACAAATCACTGAAACTTAGTATTAAAACTCATTCTCATGTCTGCATATAATTTAACAGCGGCATAGAAATGTACTCGAAGGTATTTTCCATATATATGGAAAATATTTAAACTTCATATCTTTTATTATTTATATCTCATAATTATTTACACAAAGCTACAGTATGAATAAGTTTGAAAGCAATAAACTCAAAGGAAAAATGCTCAGTTGCTTATATCCCTCTACAGTATACAAATACTACTTAGCAGTCTGCCTTTATGAAGTGTAATATTTTTTCATAGCTTACTACATCATTATCAAGGACAAATTCATGTCATGTCTCCTTTGACTTCTCATATTGTCTGTTCTATATACAATACAAATCTGTAAAAGGCAAACATAAAACTGTGTGCGCTCAACAATCTGCTGTTTAAATGAAAAAGGAGATTTCTGTGAAACCTTTCTGTATAGTTTATAAAGGGTAATTGTTTATGAAAGACTCTAAGTGAGAAGGTATGATAATGAATAAAGCAATACTGAAAGCCATAAATCATCACAGTCTATGTATGTAGTAAATAGAGCAGATCTGTTGCTTCTTAAGGAGAACACAAGCACAAAAAAGTAGCAAAAACCCTCAGTGAGACATTTTAGGCACTTGTGGTGCATATGGTGTATATACATCCTAAAGTTTGGATATAAACATTTTTTTTTAGTTCTGTATTTTTTTTTTAAGAGCCATATGTAGAGGAGTAAGAATCTCATGCTCTCCACATGTCCTTTGGTTTGGTCCCAAAACATGCCAGAAGGTGAATTGAGTATTCTACAGTATATAGCCCCTAGGTTTGAATTAGTGTGTGAATGTGTGTTTGCATGGCCCCTGGCAATAGACTAACATCTAATCCTGTGTTTACCTGCCTTACGGCTAAGGTTTCTGGTATAGTCGCTGGATCTACTATGACCCTGACCAAAATAAAGCAACTTCTGCAAATAAATGAAGAAATATCCAACCAGAGCAACGATCTAAACAACCCACAATGATTTACTTTAGAAGATGTTATTCTAAGTGTATTATTGACATACTGTAGAACTCATGAACATATGC